>NC_090392.1:3440000-3740000 GCF_036365525.1 Heterodontus francisci | reverse complement strand
ACTAGAGCCCTGTCCAGCACTGGGCAACGTGCTGACCATACTAGAGCCCTGTCCAGCATGGGGCATTGTGCTGACCATACTAGAGCCCTGTCCAGCACGGGGCAATGTGCTGACCATACTAGAGCCCTGTCCAGCATGGGGCATTGTGCTGACCATACTAGAGCCCTGACCAGCATGGGGCATTGTGCTGACCATACAAGAGCCATGTCCAGCATGGGGCACTGTGCTGACCATACTCGAGCCCTGTCCAGCATGGGGCATTGTGCTGACCATACTAGAGCTCTGTCCAGCATGGGGCATTTTGCTGACCATACTGGAGCCCTGTCTAGCATGGGGCATTGTGCTGACCATACTAGAGCCCTGTCCAGCATGGGGCAATGTGCTGACCATACTAGAGCCCTGTCCAGCATGGGGCATTGTGCTGACCATACTGGAGCCCTGTCCAGCATGGGGCATTGTGCTGACCATACTAGAGCCCTGACCAGCATGGGGAATTGTGCTGTCCACACTAGAGCTCTGTCCAGCATGGGGCACTGTGCTGACCATACTAGAGCCCTGTCCAGCATGGGGCATTGTGCTGACCATACTAGAGCTCTGTCCACCATTGGGCACTGTGCTGACCACACAAATGTACAGCCCACCATGGGACACTGTGCTGACCACACTAGAAGTGGCCAGCTGTGTGGTTCGCATCATTTTTTGGGTCCCATCTTCTGTGCCCTCAGCACCATTGGGTCTGTCGAGTTGAAAATCGTGGCTAGGAACAGATACAGAGAGAAAGAAATTCACTTTAAAAAGAGAATTGAGAAAAGATTGAAGGCATATTATTTGCAGAAATATGGGAAATGCACAGGAGAATGGGACTAATGGAGTGGTGAGGCCATGGAGTGATTCAGACTCAAGAATGAGAATATTAAAAGGAGGCTGGTGGAAGCCGAGAGAATCAATGATTTCAAAAGGAAACTGGTTGGACACCTGAAGGAAATGAACTTGCAGGGATACGGGGATTGAGCGGGGGAGTGGGACTGCATGGATTGTTCCAAACAGAGCTGGCATGGAGAGACCGAATGGCCTTCTTCTGTGTTGTAAATTACTCTATGACCCTCGCGCTCTCTGTGGACTGTATGTTGGATATGTCTCCGGCTCCTGCCTGGAAAGATCCCGATACATAGAGTTTCATTGAAGCTGTAACCTTAACAGCCACTGACAGCTCCGTCCTCACCCTGGTGAGAGGCTTCAGGTCGTGTTACAGGAGGTGACACAGTTCTGTGACCACTTCCTGATTGAATCAGAGTCACCTCACACACTGCTCCTGGGTTAGGTGTAGGTAGGAAAATTGATCTTGGAAAACCCAGGGTGGGTTGGCAACGCCCCCTCCTCCTCCCTCTTTACAGAGCTTCCCCTCTCTGCAGTCTCTGCTCCATGTGTTGGTCATGTTACAGACCCAGAGACACTGTAACTACAGTCCCCATACCTCGTCCAGAGTTGGGTCACCAAATCCTCCCTGAATGTCTGCAGCAGCTCACAACACAACCTCCAGAAAACCATCCACAGAACCTCCACCAACTTTACAATAGCAGAAGTAAGTCAAAAGCCTCTCACCTGTAAGTTGGATGCCTGGTCCTTTTAAATAAGACTAGAGGGGGTACCTCGTGCTGCTGAATGTATGTTCAGCTGAGAGTGACTAACACAGGCGGTCAGTGGACATGCACAGACCAAGTTTCAAAGACGTACATCAAAGTTCCCGGTTTGGTACATTGACATCACTTTCAAATCCAACCTCAAAGGAACAACACATATCCGGTACGATTGAGCTAGAGCCCCGCCCAGATTGGGACACTGTGCTGGCCACACTAGAAGTGGCCGGCAGTGAAGACCACACGAATAGAACATAGATGATACGAGTTTGCTGGAGCCCTGCCCAGCATGGTGTATTGTGCACTAGCAGTGGTGGGCTCTGCAGTTCTCATCATTTTATGTATCCCAGCTTCTGTACCGTCAGCACCAGTAGTGCTGCAAAGTCTAAAATCGTGGCTCTGGACAGATACAGAGGGAAATAAATGCACTTAAAAGGAGAACTGAAAAAAGATTGAAGTCAAAAGAGTTGCAGGAATATGGGAAATGGACAGGGAAATGGGACTATCTGGAGGGGTGAGGCCATGGAGAGATTCAAACACAGGAATGATTAAAATTAAGGTGCTCCCAGACTCGTAGCCAATGTAGATCAGTGAGCATGGGGTGATGGGTGATCAGGATTTGGTATGAGTTAGGATACAAGCAGCAGAGTTCTGGATGGACTGTGGTTTATGGATGTTTATAACTGGGAGGGTGACCAGGATAGAATTGGAATAGTCAAGTGTGGATTTAACGGTGACACGAATGAGGGTTTATGCAGCAGATGGGCTGAGGCAGAAGTGGAGACGGGTGATATTACAGGGGTGTTAGTAGGCAGGGTTGGTGTTGGACAGAATATGGAGATGAACTCAGCTCAGGTTTAAATATAACACAGAAGTTGTAAACTGTCTGGTACAAGCTCAGATATTGGGCAGAGTGGAGTATGTGCTTCCCAGATAGGGGATGGAGTTTGTGATGGAGACCAATGATACTGGCTTCAGTATTCCCCAAATTTACATTACAGAACAGTATTTCATTGAAACAGGGTTTACAGATCTCCTAGCCTGAAATAGAGACAACAACAGCAGCAACGATGAGACAGTAAATGACAAGAACTGTAATACAGTTGACAATGGTTTATAGAGCTAATAGCTGGAGATATTCACCAGGCATAACAACTGCAGCAAGAAGGGCAGAGTAAATTACAGGAGCAGTAATGCAGTTAAACATGGTTTAAAGAATTAATAGCTAGATAGAGAGACTTACCAGGGACACCAATAATAGCCAGGATGGGATAGTAAATGTATTGAATAATCTTCAGTGCGAGATAGATACAGAGGTTTAATGACATCCGATCATAATATGGAGAAAGAGAGTAAATAACCGAGGATAAAATCCTGTCCATTGTTGTAACATTCCAATCTATTGTTCTCAGATTCTGACCCATTGCTGTAACATTCCAATCTATTGTTCTCAGATTCTGACCCATTGTTGTAACATTCCAATCTATTATTCTCAGATTCTGACCCATTGTTGTAACATTCCAATCTATTATTCTCAGATTCTGACCCATTGTTGTAACATTCCAATCTATTGTTCTCAGATTCTGACCCATTGTTGTAACATTCCAATCTATTGTTCTCAGATTCTGACCCATTGTTGTAACATTCCAATCTATTGTTCTCAGATTCTGACCCATTGTTGTAACATTCCAATCTATTGTTCTCAGATTCTGACCCATTGCTGTAACATTCCAATCTATTGTTCTCAGATTCTGACCCATTGTTGTAACATTCCAATCTATTGTTCTCAGATTCTGACCCATTGCTGTAACATTCCAGTCTTTTGTTCTCAGATTCTGATCTATCCTCTCTCTATCTCTCTGTAGCAGCTGATCTCTGTAAGTGCCGGGGCTGATGTTCCCACTGACACTATGGAATAACATATTGAAGGAAGCCCCTTATTAATAGAACATGGAAAACACAATTAGGGTCCATGGAGACTGACATTAATTACAGTCACGGAACAAACAGATTCAGTTAACTCTTTTCAATCCAACACTTTTTGTCCCACACAAAAGTTGAACATTTACCCAGTCTGGATGGGATGTATGAGGGTTGCTGAGGGAAGGAATGGTGGAAATAGCAGAGGCACTGGCCAGAATATTCCAATCCCCCTTGGATATGGGCGTGATGACAGCTTTCCACAGGCTCACCACACTCTGGGTGAAGACACTTCTCCTCATCTCAGTCCTGAAAGTTTTACCCCGTATCCTTAGACTATGAGCCCTGGTTCGGGAGTCCCGCACCATCGGGAACATCCTTCCTGCATATACCCTGTCAAGTCCCGTTAGAATGTTATAGGTTTCGATGAGATCCCTCCTCACTCTTCTGAATTCCAGTGAATATAGTCCTAACCGACTCAATCTCTCCTCATACGACAGTCCTACCACCCCAGGAATCAGTCTGGTAAAATTCTACTGCACTCCCTCTGTAGCAAGAACAGCCTTCCTCAGATAAGGAGACCAAAACTGCACACAATATTCCAAGTGCAGCCTCACCAAGGCCCTGCATAATTGCAGCAAAACATCCCTGCTCCTGTACTCGAATCCTGTCTCTGTGAAGGCCAACATAACATTCGCCTTCTTCGACCGCCTTGTTGTACCTGCATGCTTACCTTCAGTGACTGGTGTACGAGAACACCCAGGTCTCGCTGCATATTACTCTCCCTCAGTTTATAACCGTGCAGATAATATTTTTCCTTCCTGTTTCTGCTAGTAAAGTGGATAACTTCGCATTTATCCACATTATACTGCATCTGCCATGCATTTGCCCACTCATTCAACTTGTCCAAATCACCCGGAAGCCTCTCTGCATCCCCCTCACAACTCACCCTCACACCCAATTTTGTATCATCTGCAAATCTGTAGATATTACATTTAGTTTCCTCATCTAAATCATTAATATATATTGTGAATAACTGAGGTCCGAGCTCCGATCCCTGCGGTACCCCACGAGTCACTGCCTGCCATTCAGAAAAAGATCTGTATGTTCCAATGCTTTCTTTCCTGTCTGCCAACCAATTTTCTATCCATCGCAATATACTACCCCCAATCCCATGCGCGTTAATTTTACACGCTAATCCCTTACGTGGAACTTTGGCGAGAGCCTTCTGAAAGTGCAAATAAACCACATCCACTGGATCCACCTCATCAACTCTACTAGTTACATCCTCGAAGAATTCTAGTAGATTTATCAAGCATGATTTCTCTTTCGTAAATCCATGCTGACTCTGTCCGATTCCACCACTGTTCTCCAAGTGCTCTGCTGCAAAATCTTTGATAATGGACTCTAGGATTTTTCCCACGATCGATGTCTGGCTGACTGGTCTACAATATCCTGCTTTCTCGCTACTCACTTTTTGAATAGTGGGGTAACATTAGCTACCTTCCAATCTGTAGGAACTGTTCCGGAGTCCATAGAATCTTGGAAGATGACCACCAATGCATCCACTATTTCCAGGGCCACTTCCTTAAGTACTCTGGGATGTAAATTACTAGGACCTGGGATTTATCGGCCTTCAATACCATCAACTTCTCCAACACCATTTCTCTACTAATACTGACATCTTTCAGTTCCTCTCTCTCACTGAACCCTGTATTCACCAACACTTCTGGTATGATATTGGCGTCCTCCTTTGTGAAGACAGAACTAAAGTATGCATTTAGTTGGTCAGCCATTTCTTTGTTTCCCATAATAAATTCCCCTGTTTCTGACTGTAACAGACCTTCATTTGTCTTCGCCAATCTTTTCCTCTTCACATACGTATAGATTCGTGTACAGTCAGTTTTTATGTTACCCGTAAGCTTACTCTCGTACTCCATTTTCCCCTTTTCAATCAATCCCTTGGTGCTCCTTTGCTGAATTTTAAACTGCTCCCAATCCTCAGGTCTGTTGTTTTTCCTGGCAAATTTATATGCCTCTTCCTTGGATCGAATGCTATCTCTAATTTACCTTGGAAGCCATGATTTGGCTACCTTTTCCGTTTTACTTTTGTGCCAGAATCAACTAGGTCACTCTCCATCGTGATGAAGAATTTTATCATATTATGGTCGTTCATCCCCAAGGGATCTCGCACATCTAGATTGTTAATTATTCCTCTCTCATTACACAATAACCAGTCTAGGATGGCCTGTTCTCCAGCTGGTTGCTCAAAGAATTGGTCCTGAAAACCATCCCGTATATTCTCCAGCAATTCCTCCACAATGTATTGTGACCAATTTGATTTTCCCAATCTATATGCAGATTCAAGAAACTCATTACAGATGTTCCTTTATCACATGCGTCTCTAATTTCCTGTTCATTGCCATTCCCAAATTCAGCACTACAGTCTGGGGGTCTATATACAAACCCCAATAACGTTTTTTGCCCCTTCATGTTTCTCAGCTCTACCCATACATATTCGAAATCGTCAGAGCTAATATCCTGCCTCACGATTGCGTTAATTTACTCTTTAACCAGCAATGCAACTCCACCGGGGGTGGAGATAGTACGTTTTACTGATAGTGTGAATATTTGGTCAGAAGCTCATCTCAAGACATCTCAGGCTTAACTATGTAACTAAGTCTGTGAACAGTTTGGCTTCGTCTCAAACATTTACATTGGAGAGGGATGGAGTGTATAACTAGGAAATGTTTGGAGCAGAGACAGAAAACAATGGCTTCAATCCTCTCAATATTTAATTGACATTTCAGATGTGTGAGGTAATACATTTTGAAAGGATGAATTAGGAGAGACAATACAAGTTAAATGGTACAACTATAAAGGTGGTGAAATAACAGAGACACCTGGGGTGTTTGTGCACAAATCTTTGAAGGTGGCAGGAAAGGTTATCTTGACAGTTAATAAATGTATGGGATCCTAGCCTTTATAAATAGAGGCAAAAAGAACAAAAGCAAGGACATTATGTGAAACATATATAAAATACTAGTTCAGCTCCACCTGGAGTCTTGTGTCGAATACTGGGAACTACACTTTAGGGAGGACATGAAGCCTTCGGAGAGGGTATAGAACTGTTTTGCTAGAATTTGTCAGGGCATGAGGGATTGCAGTTATGTTGCTGGGGTTGTTCTGCTTAGAGCAAAGAACTTTCAGAGGAGATTTGATTGAGGTGTTTAACATTAGGAAGGATTTAGATAAATTAAATAAACAGAAACTATTTCCAATGTCCAAGAGACACAAATTTAAGGCGATTGGTAAAAGAAGCGGACATGAGGATTTTTGTTTCTGAGTGGTTTGGATTTGGGATGCACTGTCTGATAGGCTGATGGATACAGATTCAATAGTAGATCCCAAAAGGGAATTGGATAAATATCTGAAGAAGAAAAAATGCAAGGATATAGTGAAAGAGCCAGGGAGTGGGACTAACTGGATTGCTCTTTGAAAGGGCCAGCACAGACTTGATGGGCCGAATGACCTCATTCAGCTTGTGCTATTCTATGATTCTATGATGGTTCCCACCTGGACTTTCACAATGTTCCTCTCCTTTCACAAGGAGTTTGATAAAGTACCACATAAAAGCCATGTTACCGAAATAGAAACACATGGGATAAAAGGACCAATACCAGCCGTGGCTCAGTTTGTAGCTCTCTCCCCTTTCAGTCACAAGCTTCCAGGATCAGGTGTCACTGCAGGACTTGATCACAAGAATCAATGCTGACATTGCAGTGCAGTATTGAGGGTGTGTTGCACTGTCAGAGGTACAGTCTATCGAATGAAACTTTAAACCAAGTTGCAGTCTGTCCTCTCAGGTGGATGTTAAAGATCCCATCGCACTATGTAGAAGCAGGGCAGGGGAATTATTCCCGGTGTCCTGGTCAAAATGTTTCCTTTGATCAACATCACAAAAACAGATCTGATCATTAGCACATTGCTGCTTGTGGGATCTTGCTGTGCAGAAATTGTCTGCCTGTTTCCTACATTACAAGAGTGACTTCGATTTTCAGAAGTATTCATTGGCTGTAAATCACTTTGGGACATGCAGTGGTCATGAAAGGCGTTTCATAAATGGAAGTCTGTTCTTTTATTTTCAATGTCAGCATGCGGGAAATTAGCTCAGTGACAGAAAGTAGAGAATAGTGGAGAATGGTTGTTGCTCAGTCTGGAGGGAAGTACACAGTGGGGTTCCCCAGGGTCACTGTTGCTGCATGTTAATGCAATGGGCTTGTGTACAGAGGTGATAATGTCAAATATTTCAGATGGCAGGAAAGGCAGAAATGTTAATAAACAATGAGAAGGATAGTAACACACTTCAGGAGGACAGAGACTGACTGGTGAAATGGGCTGGCGGATGGCAAATATTAGTTAACACAGTGAAGTGTGAAGTGAGACATTTGGGCAGGAAGTGTAAGGGAAGGCAACAGAAACAAATTGGTATTGTTTAAATGAGGAGACAGGAACAGAGAGACTTGGTGTGTATTCAGACAGATCTTTGAAGGTCGCACGAAAAGTTGACAAGTTTATGTCTGATATCACAGACATCAGGTAGAAAACACTATTGAGAAGCAGGCTGAATATTGAAGGTCCAAAGGGGAAGTGAAAAAGCAAATAAGTGAAGCAAAGAGTGAGCATGAAAAGAGGCGAGCATTGAAGGAAATTCCAAAGTTTTCTATAGGCACCTAAATAGTAAAAGGGTAGTAAAAGGAATAATGGGGCTGACTCAGGACCATAAAGGGGATTTGCACATGGAGGCAGAGGATATAGCTGAGGTACTAAATGAATAATTTCCACCTGCCTTTACCAAGGAAGAAGATATGGAATCCTTTCCTTTATTAGCCGAGGTATAGAATATACGGCCAGGGAGGTTATGCTAGAATTCTATAACTCATTGGTTAGGACACAACTTGAGGACTGTGTGCAGTTCTGCTCACCTCATTACAGAAAGGATGTAATTGCACCAGAGAGGGTACACAGGAGATTTACGAGGATGTTGCCAGGACTGGAAAAATGCAGCTATGAGGAAAGATTGGACAGGCTGGGTTTGTTCTCCTTGGAATAGAGAAGGCTGAGGGGAAATCTGATTGAAATGTACAAAACCGGGAGGGGCCTGGACAGAGTGGAGGTGAAGGGTCCATTCACCTTCGCAAAGAGGTCAGTGACGAGGGGGCATGGACTTAAAGTGATTGGCAGAAAGATTAAAAGTGAGCTGCGGATTTTATTTTTAACCCAGCGGGTGGTGGGAGTCTGGAACACACTTTCTGAAAGGGTAGTTGAGGCAGAAACCCACAACCCATTCAAAAGGTGTCTGGATATGCACCTCAAGTGCTGTAATCTATCAAATGCTGGAAGTTAGGATCAGAATGGATGGGTCGTTTTTTGGACAGCATAGACACGATGGGCCAAGTGGCCTCTCTCTGTGCCAAAAACTTGCTATGATTCTAAGATGCAACCCAGGCAATGTTGAAAGAGGAGGTAAGTCAGACACTAGTGGGGTTTAAAATTGATAAAGAGGAAGTATTAGATAGGCTGTGTGGACTTAAATTGAATAAAGCACCAGGACCAGATGATATGCATCCAAGGATACTGAGGGAAGTGAGGGTGGAAATCGCAGAGGCACTGGACATAATTTTTCAGTCTTTCTTAGACTTGCGGGTGATGCCAGAGGACTGGAGAATTGCAACCGTTACACCCTTGTTCAAAAAAGTGTGTAAAGATAAGGCCAGCAACTACAGGCCTGTCAGTTAAACTTCGGTGGTGGGAAAACTTCCAGAAAGAAATAATCTTGGACAAAGCTAATAGTCACATGGACAAATGCGAGTTAATTAAACAAGCCAGCATGGATTTCTTGAGAGAACATCATGTTTAACTAATTTGCTGGAGATGTTTGAGGTGGTGTCAGATAGAGTTGATGATGGCAATTCTGTTGATGTGGTGTACATTGATTTTCATATAACGGTCCATTCAGTTTCAAATGAACCTGCCTCCACCATTCTCAAGCAGTGCATTCCAGACATTTAACTATTCCTTGCATGCAAAAACCTTTTGATACAATGCCACACAACAGACCTGTGAGCAAACTTGTAGCTCATAGAATAAAAGGGAACTTAGCAACATGGATACGAAATTAGCTGAGTGACAGGAAACAAAGAGGAGTGGTTAATGGATGTTTTACAGGCTGGAGGAAGGTTTGTGGTGGAGTTCCCCAGAGATCAGTGTTGGGATCCTTGCTTTTCCTGATATATATTAAGGACCTAAACCTGGGTGTACAGGGCACAATATCAAAGTTTGCAGCTGTTACGAACGTTGGAAGCATTGTGAACTGTGAGGAGGATAGTGTAGAACTTCAAAAGGACACACACAAGTTGGTGGAATGGGCAGACAGGTGGCAGATGAAGTTCAATACTGAGAAATGTGAAGTGATTCATGTTGGTAGGAAGAACATGGGGTGACAATATACAATTCTATAGGGTTTTCAGGAGCAGAGAAACCTGTGAGTATATGTGCAGAAGTCATTGAAGGCGGCAGGACAGGTTGAGAAAGTGTTTAATAAAGCATGCAGTATCCTGGGCTTTATTAATAGGGTCAGAGAGTACAAGAGCAAGGAAGTTATGTTGAGCTTATATAAGACACTATTTCAGCCTCAGCTGTGGTATTGCGTCCAGTTCTGGGTGCCACACTTGAGGAAAGACGTGAGTGCATTGGAGAGAGTACAGAAAAGATTGACCAGAATCATTCCCAGGATGAGGAATTTCAGTTATGAAGATAGATTTGAGAAGTTAGGACTGTTTTTCTCGGAGAAGGCTCAGAGGTGATTTATTAGAGGTTTCAAAAATCTTGAGGTGTCGGCATAGAGTAGATAGAGAGAAACAGTTCCCACTCGTGAAAGGATCGAGAACGAAAGGGCACAGATTTAAAGTCATGGGTAAAAGAAGCAAAGACGACCTGAGGAAAATATTTTTTCACACTGTGAGTGGTTAGAGTCTGGAATTCACTGCCTGAGAGTGTGGTGGAGGCAGGTTCAATTAAAGCTGAATAGATTGTTATATGAGCAGGAAGAATGTGCAGGATTACAGGAAGAAGGCAGGGAACGGCATTAGGTGAATTACTCTTTCGGTGACCCAGTGCAGATACGAAAGGCTGAATTGGTCCTTCAGTGCTGCAATAATTCTCTGATGTTTTTATTACAGGATGCTGACCAAGGTGACACTGTGATGGAGCGTCTCAGATGGGTGTAATGGTGGAGAATGGGGAATTCATGGCTGGAAAGGGAAGTTGTCCTATGGGAACTGGAATCTTAGCAGGGACTCTCCGACAGCCTGTCCGGGTCGAAGGCATCCAGGAAATATCTTCCCTCCCACCTCCTCCTGTGTTGGCCTCTGGATTCCTGGTGCCAATGCCTGTGTCCTCATGATGGTGATGATATGAAGGGTGCAGCAGAACACCATGAACTCAGACACCTGCTCCAGTGTGTACTGGAGGGCTCTGCCCGAGCGGTTCAAACATCGGAAGCATTGCTTCATCACACCGATGGTCTGTTCCACCATGTTCCTGGCGACTCCATTGCTCATATCATACACACACTTTTTGCGTAACTAACGGTTGATGGTGGGAGGTGGATTGAGGGTGTAGAAGCATGGGCTGTGTCTAGAGGGGGTTTCTTTGTCTCCACGGAGCCACATTCTGGTTCTTCATGGAGCCCCGATGTGTTGGGTTCCGGCTGACTGCTTCAGAATGAAGGTATGGTGGCTGCTGCCAGGATAGTGGACATTCACCAACATGACGTACTGGCCATGCTCACACACCAACTGCACATTGATGGAGTGAGAGTTATTTCAGTCCCTGTACCTCAACCCATGGGTTGACATGGGGTCCCCGCAGAGCCACCTACACCATCAGGAATCCCGCTATCCTGACAAAGCCACGGGATCTTTCATCCTGCTTCTCCCTGCCGAGGGAGATATTGATGACATAGATGGTCACCCTCACTTCCCAGAATTATCAATGGACAACACACAGGCCTAGTAACTACTGGCCAGTTAGTTTAACATCAGTTGTGAGGAAAGTTTTAGAAACAACAATCAGGGGAAAAGGACAACACACACTTGGAGAGATTGAATTAATTAAGGATTGTCAGCACGGATTTCTAAAAGGCAGATCATGCTTGATGAAGTAATTGAATTTATTTAGAAAATCAGAGAAGGTTGATGAAGGGAATGTGGTGGATGTTGTCTCTGTGGATTTTATGAAATTATTTGACGAAGAAACACACAGAAGCTTGGCTAACAAAATTGAACCTCATGGAATAGCATCTAATTGGATCAAAAATTGTCCATATCACATAAAAAAGAGAAATGTGTTAAATGGTTGTTTTTCAGACTGGAGGATGGTAGACAGTGATGTTCCCCAAGGGTCAGTGCTTAGGACCACTGTTTGTTTTTTTGCTATATATGAGTTACATGGATCTTGGAATACAGAGTAGAATTTCAAAATTTTCCGATGATACCAATATTGGAGGTGTGGTAAACAGTGAGGATGTTGCAAACCACCTGTAGCAGGATATAGATAGGCTAGCAGAATGGACAGAGAAGTGGCAGGTGGAATTTCTTACAACGGAGTGTGAGATGATGTATTTTGTCAGAAGGAATAGGAAGGTAATATAGACTTAATGACACAGTTCTAAAGATTGTGCACGAACAGAGGGACCTGGGTCTGCATATGTATTGATATTTGAAATTGGCAGGACATATTAGGAGAGTGTTTAGTGAAGCATATCAGATCTTGGACTTCATCATTAGAGACAATGAATTCAAAAGGATACTGGATGGACACCCGAAGGAGATGATCTTGGAGGGATACGGGGACTGACTGGGAGAGTGGTACTGACTGGATTGTTCCACAGGGAGCAGGCACCGAGGGGCTGAATGGCCTTCTTCTCTGCCATAAATGTATCTATCACTCTCCATGACTCTATGTTTGATATGTCTCCTGCTCCTGCCTGGAAATATTCAGACACATGGAAGTTCAATGAAACTGTGACCTTAACAGCCACTGACAACTCCGTCCTCACCCTGGTGTGAGGCTCCAGGTCACGTTGCAGGAGGTGACACAGCTCTGTGACCACCTCCTAATTGAATCAGACTTACCTCACACTCTGCTCCTGGGTTTGGTGTGCATAGGAAAAGTGCTCTTGGAAAACGCAGGGTGGGTAAGGCAGAACCCCCTCCTCCTCTCAACTTTACAGAGCTTCCCCTCTCTGAAGCCTCTACTCCATTTGTTGGTCATGTTACCGACCCAGGGACACTGCAACCACAGTCAAGAACAAATAACAAAGAACAGTACAGCACAGGAACAGACCATACGGCCCTCCAAGCCTGCGCCGACCTTGATGCCTGCCTAAACTAACACCTTCTGCACTTCAGGGGCCCATATCCCTCTATTCCCTTCCTCTTCATGTATTTGTCAAGATGTCTCTTAAACGTCGCTATCGTATCTGCTTCCACCACCTCCCCCGGCAGCAAGTTCCAGGCACTCACCACCCTCTGTGTAAAAGATCTGCCTCTCACATCCCCTCTAAACGTTGCCCCTCTCACCTTAAACCTATGTCGTCTAGTAACTGACTCTTCCACCCTGGGAAAAAGCTTCTGACTATCCACTCTGTCCATGCCGCTCATAACTTTGTAAACCTCTATCATGTCGCCCCTCCACCTCCATCGTTCCAGTGAAAAGAATCGGAGTTTTTCCAACCTCTCCAGATAGCTAATGCCCTCCAGACCAGGCAACATCCCGGAAAACCTCCTCTGTACCCTCTCCAAAGCCTCCAAGTCCTTCTGGTAGTGTGGCGACCAGAATTGCACGCAAAATTCGAAGTGTGGCCTAACTGAGGTTCCGTACAACTGCAACATGACTTGCCAATTTTTATACTCTGTGCCTCGACCGATGAAGGCAAGCATGCCGTATGCCTTCTTCACTACCTTATCCACCTGCGTTGCCACTTTCAGTGACCTGTGGACCTGTACGCCCAGATCTCTCTGCCTGTCAATACTCCTAAGTGTTCTGCCATTTACTGTAAACCTCCCACCTGCATTAGACATTCCAAAATGCATAACCTCACATTTGTCCGGATTAAACTCCATCTGCCATTTCTCCGCCCAAGTCTCCAACTGATCTATATCCTGCTGTATCTTCTGACAATCCTCATCATTATCTGCAACTCCACCAACCTTTGTGTTGTCCACAAACTTACTAATCAGACCAGCTACGTTTTCCTCCAAATCATTTACATATACTACAGACAGCAAACGTCCCAGCACTGATCCCTGCGGAACACCACTAGTCACATCCCTCCATTCAGAAAAACACCCATCCACTGATACCCTCTGTCTTCTATGACCGAGCCAGTTCTGTATACATCTTGCCAGCTCACCTCTGATCCCGTGTAACTTCACCTTTTGTACCAGTCTGCCATGCGGGACCTTGTCAGAGGCTTTACTAAAGTCCATATAGATAACATCCACTGCCCTTCCTTCATCAATCATCTTCGTCACTTCCTCAAAAAACTCAATCAAATTAGTAAGACACGGCCTCCCCTTCACAAAACCATGCTGTCTCGATAATAAGTTCGTTTGTTTCCAAATGGGAGTAAATCCTGTCCCGAAGAATCCTCTCTAATAATTTCCCTACCACTGACGTAAGGCTCACCGGCCTATAATATCCTGGATTATCCTTGCCACCCTTCTTAAACAAAGGAACAACATTGGCTATTCTCCAGTCCTCTGGGACCTCACCTGTAGCCAATGAGGATGCAAAGATTTCTGTCAAGGCCCCAGCAATTTCTTCCCTTCCCTCCCTCAGTATTCTAGTGTAGATCCCGTCAGGCCCTGGAGACTTATCTCTCTTATTGCTTTGCAAGACACCCAAAACCCCCTCCTTATTGATAATGAGATGACTGAGACTATCTGCACTCCCTTCCCTCGGCTGATCATCCACCAAGTCCTTCTCTTAGGTGAATACTGATGCAAAGTACTCATTTAGCACCTCGCCCATTTCCTCTGGCTCCACGCACAGATTCCCATCTTTGTCCTCGAGTGGGCCAACCCTTTCCGTGGTTACCTTCTTGCTCTTTATAAATGTATAAAAAGCCTTGGGATTTTCCTTAATCCTGTTTGCCTATGACTTCTCATCACCCCTTTTAGCCCTCCTGACTCCTTGCTTAAGTTCCTTCCTACTGTCTTTATATTCCTCAAGTGCTTCGTCTGTTCCTTGCCATCCAGCCCTTACAAATGCTTCATTTTCCTTTTTGACGCGGCTCACAATATCCCGTGTTATCCAGGCTTCCCGAAACCTGCCAAACTTGTCTCTCTTCCTCACAGGAACATGCTGGTCCTGGATTCTAATCAGCTGATGTTTGAAAGACTCCCACATGTCAGATGTTGATTTACCCTCAAACAGCCTCCCCCATTCTAAATTCTTCAGATCCTGCCTAATATTGTTATAATTAGCCTTTCCCCAATTTAGCACCTTCACCCGAGGACTACTCTTATCCTTATCCACAAGTACCTTAACACTTATGGAATTATGATCATTGTTCCGGGAATGCTCCCCCACTGAAACTTCGACCACCTGGCCGAGCTCATTCCCCAACAACAGGTCCAGAATGGCCCCATCCCTCGTTGGACTATATACATACTGTTTCAAGAAGCCCTCCTGGATTTTCCTCACAAATTCTGCCCCATCCAAGCCCCTGGCACTCAGTGAGTCCCAGTCAATATAGGGGAAGTTAAAATCACCCACCACTGCAACCCTGTTACCTTTACATCTTTCCAGAATCTGTCTACATATCTGCTCCTCTACCTCCCGCTGGCTGTTGGGAGGCCTGTAGTAAACACCCAACATCGTGACTGCGCCCTTCCTATTCCTGAGCTCCACCCATATTGCCTCGCTGCATGACCCCTCTGATTTGTCCTCCCGCAGTACAGCTGCGATATTCTCTTTAACCAGTTATGCAACTCCGTCACCACTTTTACATCCCCCTCTATCCCGCCTGAAGCTTCTAAAGCCTGGAACATTTAGCTGCCAATCCTGCCCTTCCCTCAACCAAGTCTCTGCAATAGCAACAACATCATATTTCCAAGTACTAATCCAAGCTCTAAGTTCATCTGCCTTACCTGTTATACTTCGTGCATTGAAACAAATGCACTTCAGAACAACAGTCCCGCTGTGCTCAGCAACATCTCCCTGCCTGCTCTTCCTCTTAGTCCTGCTGGCCTTCTTTACTATGTCCTCCTCATTTATTTCACTAGCTGTCCTACTGCTCTGGTTCCCACCCCCCTGCTACACTAGTTTAAACCCTCCCGAGTGACGCTAAAAACTTGCAGCAAGAATATTAGTGCCCCTCCAGTTTATATGCAACCCGTCCTTCAGACAGGTCCCATCTGTCCCTGAAGAGAGCCCAATGGTCCAGATATCTGAAACCCTCCCTTCTACATCAGCTGCTCAGCCACGTGTTTAGCTGCACTATCTTCCTACTTCTAGCCTCACTGGCACGTGGCACAGGGAGTAATCCAGAGATTACAACCCTCGAGGTCCTATTTTTTAACTTTCTACCTAACTTCCTAAACTCCCCCTGCAGGACCTCATCACTCTTCCTGCCTATGTCATTGGTGCCGATGTGTACCACAACCTCTGGCTGTTCACCCTCCCCCTTCAGAATGCCCGCTGTCCGTTCAGAGACATCCTTGACACTGGCACCAGGGAGGCAACATACCATCCTGGAGACTCTTTCACGTCCACAGAAGCGCCTATCTGTGCCCATGACTATCGAGTCCCATATAACTATTGCTCTTCTGCGCTTTGTCCCTCCCTGCTGATCAACAGTGCCAGCCGTGGTGCCACTGCTCTGGCTGCTGCTGTTTTCCCCTGATAGGCCATACCTCGTGCAGCATTGGGTCACCAAATCCTCTGTCCTCCCTGAATGTCTGCAGCAGCTCACAACACAACCTCCAACAAACAATCCACAGCACCTCCACTAACTTTACAATAATAGAAGTAAGTCAAAAGCCCCTCACCTGTAAGTTGGATGCCTGGTCCTTTTAAATAATACTAGATGGGTTTCCCCATGTTGCTGAATGTATGTTCAGCTGAGAGTGACTAACACAGGCGGTCAGTGGACATGTACAGACCAAGTTTCAAAGACGTACATCAAAGCTGCCGGTATGGTACATTGACAACACCTTCAAAACCATCCTCAGAGCAGCAACACATACATGGTACGATTGAGCGAGAGCCCTGCCCAGCTTGGGGCATTGTGCAGGCCGCAGTTGAAGTGCCCGGCTGTGCAGTTCACATCTCTATATGGATTCCAGCTTCTGTACCATCAGCACCAGTCGTGCTGTAGAGTCTAAAATAGTGGCTCGGGACAGATACAGTGTGAAAGGAATTCACTTCAGAAGGAGAAATGAGAAAAGATTGAAGTCAAAACATTTTCAGGAATATGAGAATGGGCAGGATAATGGGACTAATTGGAGGGGTGAGGCCATGGAGGGATTCAAACACAAGAATGACTATATTAAAATTTAGGTGCTGCCAGACATGGAGCCAATGTAGGTCAGTGAGCACAGGGGTGATGGGTGATCGGGATTTGGTGTGAGTTCGGATACAGGCAGCAGAGATCTGGATGGGCTGTGGTTTATGGAGGTTTATAACTGGGAGGGTGACCAGGATAGAATTGGAATAGTTAAGTGTGGATTTAACAAAGGTACAGGTGAGGGTGTTTGCAGCAGATTGGCTGAGACAGAGGTGGAGGTGGGGGATATTAAAGAGGTTGTCATAGACAGGGTTGGCAATGGAGAGAATATGGAGATGGACTCAGCTCAGGTTTAAATAGAACACACCGATTGCAAACAGTCTGGTTCAGCCTCAGATATTGGGCAGGGTGGTGTATTTGTTTCACAGATAGGGGATGGAGTTTGTGATGGACACCAATGACACTGGCTTCAGTCTTCCCAAAATTTACATATTTCAGTGAAACGGGGTTTATAGATGCCCTACCGGGAAATAGAGACAGCAACAGCAGTAAAGATGAGAGAGCAAATGTCAAGAAATCCAATAAAGTTGGCAATGGTTTATAGAGCTAATAGCTGGACATATTCACCAGGAATACAACGGCAGCAAAAAGTGCAGAGTAAATTACAGGAGCAGTAATGCTGTTAAACGTGGTTTATAGAATTAATAGCTAGATAGAGAGACTTACCAGGGACACCAGTAATAGCCAGGATGGGATAGTAAATGTATTGAATAATCTTCAGTGCGAGACGGATCCGAGTGTTTAATGAGTAAAAATCATAATATGTAGAAAGGTAGTAAAGATCCGAGGATAAACTCCTGTCCATTGTTGTAACATTCCAATCTATTGTTCTCAGATTCTGATCCATTGTTGTAACATTCCAATCTATTGTTCTCAGATTCTGACCCATTGTTGTAACGTTCCAATCTGTTGTTCTCAGATTCTGATCTATCCTTTCTCTCTCTCTGGAGCCGCTGATCTCTGTTGTGCCGGGGTTGATGTTCCGGCTGAAACTATGGGACAACACATGGGAGCCCCTTATTAATAGAAGATGGCAAACCTCCAGTGACACAATTAGGGTCCATGGAGACTGACATTATTTGCAGTCACTGAACAAACAGATTCAGTTAACCGTTTTCAATACAGCACTTTTTGTATCACAATAAAGTAGATCATTTACCCAGTCTGGATGGGATGCACGAGTGTTGCTGAGGGATGGAATGGTGGAAGTAGCAGAGGCACTGGCCAGCATATTCCAATCCCTCTTGTACATGGGAGTGATGACGTAATTTCACTGGCTCACCACTCTCTGGGTGTTGAAATTTCTCCTCATTTCAGTCCTGAAAAGTTTACCCCATATCCTTCGACTATGACCCCTGGTTCTGGACTCCCCCACCATCGGGAGCAACCTTCCTGCAACTAGCCTGTCAAGTACTGTTAGAATTTTATAGGTTTCTATGAGATCCCTCTTCAATCTTCCGAACTCCAGCGAATATAATCCTAACCCTCCTCATACATCAGTCCTGCCATCCCAGTAATCAGTCTGATAAACCTTCATTGCACTCTCTCTATAGCAGGAGCATCCTTTCTCGGAGAAGGAGATCAAAACTGCACACAATATTCCAAGTGCGGCCTCACCAAGGCCCTGTATAATTGCAGCAAGACATCCCTCCTCCTGTACTCGAATCCTGTCTCTCTGAAGGCCAACATAACATTTGCCTTTTTCTACCGCCTGTTGCACCTGCATGCTTACCTTCAGTGACTGGTGTACGAGAACACCCAGGTCTCGTTGCATATTCCCCTCTCTCAGTTTATAGCTGTTCACATAATAATCTGCCTTCCTGTTTTTGCTACCAATGTGGATAACCTCACATTTATTCACATTATACTGCATCTCCCATGCAATAGCCCACTCACTCAACTTGTCCAAATCACCCTGAAGCCACTTTGCATCCTCCTCACAACTCACCCTCCCACCCAGTTTTGTGTCTGCTGAAAATTTGGAGATATTACATTTCGTTCCCGCATCTAAATCATTAATATAGAGTGTGAATAGCTGGGGTCCTAGCGCCGGTCCCTGGGGTACGCCACTAATCACTGCCTGCCTTTTGGAAAAAAGATCCGTTTATCACTCCTCTTTTTTTCCATCTGCCAACCAATTTTCTATCTATCGTAATACACTACCACTAATCCCATGCATTTTAATTTTACACACTAATCTCTTATGTGGGACTTTGTCGAAAGCCTTCTGAAAGTCCAAATAAACCACATTCTCTGACTCCCCCTCATCCACTCTATTAGTTACATACTCGAATATTCTGATAGATTTATCAAGCATGATTTCCCTTTCGTAAATCCATGCTGACGCTATCCGATTCTAACACTGTTCTCCAAGTGCTCTGCCATAAAAACTTTGATAATGGACTCTAGAACTTTCCCCACTACCGACGTCAGGCTGACTTGTCTATAATGCCCTGCTTTATTTCTACCTCCCTTTTTAAATGGTGGGGTTACAGTAGCTGCCCTCCAATCAGCTGGAACTGTTCCAAAGTCGAAAGTATCTTGAAAGATGACCACCAAAGCATCCACTATTTCTAGGTCACTTCCTTAAGTAATCTGGGATGTAGATTTCCAGGCCCTGAGGATTTATCGGCCTTCAATAACATCAACTTCCCCAACACAATTTCTCGACTAATACTGATTTCCTTCGATTCCTTCCTCTCACTAAACCCTGTGTTCCCCAACATTTCTGGTAAGATATTTGTGCCATCCTTTGTGAAGACAGAATCATAGTATGCATTTAGTTGGTTAGCCATTTCTTTGTTTCCCATAATAAATTCCCATGTTTCTAACTGTAAGGACCTACATTTTTCTTAACCAATCCTTTCCTCTTTACATAACTACAGAAACCTTTACAGTCAGGTTGTATGTTCCCCGCAAGCTTACTCCCGTACTTTTTTTTCCCCTTCTTAATCAATCCCTTGGTCCTCCTTTGCTGAATTCGAAACTGCTCCCAATCCTCAGGTCTGTTATTCCTTTCTGTCGAATGTATCTGCCTCTTCCGTGGATCTAATATGATCTTTAATTTTCCTTGTAAGTCATGGTTTGGCTACCTTTCCCATTTTACTTTTGCGCCAGACAGGAGTAAACAATTGTTGCAGTTCATCCATGTGCTCTTTGAATACTTGCCATTGCCAATCCACCGTCATCCCTTTAAGTAACGTTTCCAATCCATCATAGCCAACTCGTGCCTCATACATTCATAGTTTCCTTTATTAAGATTCACGACCCGAGTCTGAGAATCAACTACGTCACTCTCCATCTTAGAGTCATAGATTCGTGCAGCATAGAAACAGGCCATTCGGCCCACTGTGTCCATGCCGACCATAATGCCTATCTCTACTAATTCCACGTGCCTGCATTAATTCCATATCCGTCTATGCCTTGCACATTCAAATACCTGTCCAGATGCCTCTTAAATGTTGCTGCTGGTCTTGCCTCCACCTCCTCCTCTGGCAGCTCATTCCAGATACCCACTATTATTTCTGTGAAAAATTTACCCCTTTGATCCCCTTTACACCTCCTCTATCTCACCTTTAATTTATGCCCTCCAGTTTTAGTCAGCCCTGCCATGGGAAACAGACTCTGGCTATCTGCCCATCTATGCCTCTCATAATTTTATATACCTCTATAATGTCCCCTCTCAGCCGTCTTCGTTCCTGGGAAAACAGACCCAGCCTATCCAATCTCTCTTCATAACTCAAGCCCTCCAAACCAGGCAACATCCTTATGAATCTTTTCTGCACCCTCTCTAGCTTAATCACATCTTTCCTATAGTGCGGCGACCAGAACTGCACACAGTACTCCAAATGCGGCCGAACCAATGTTATGTACAACTGCAACATGACATCCCAACTCTTGTACACCATGCGCAGCTGATGAAGACAAGCATGCCATACACCTTCTTCACCACTCTGCCGAGCTGTGTTGCCACTTTCATGGTACTATGTACTTGCACCCCAACGTCTCGCTGCTCAACAACACTCCCCAGGCCCTGTCATTCACTGTCTCTGTCCTGCCCTGGTTTAACTTCCCAAAATGCATCACTTCACACTTATCTGTGTTAAATTCCATTTGTCAATCCATTGCCCACTTTCCAAGTTTATCTATATCCTGTTGTAACCTTAGACAACCTTCTTCACTTTCTACTATTCCATCAATTTTTGTATCATCTGCAAACTTACCAATCATGCCCCCTACATTCACATCCAAGTCATTAATATATATGACAAACAAGAGAGGAACCAGAACCGAACCCTGCGGCACACCACTGGTCACCGGCCTCCAATCTATAAAACAACCCTCCAGTTCCACCCTCTGCCTCCTATTACCAAGCCAATGTTGTATCCAATTGGCTAGCACACCCTGGATCCCATGTGTTCGAACCTTCTGGACCAGCCGACCATGCGGGACCTTGTCAAAGGCCTTGCTAAAGTCAATGTAAACAACGTCCACGCCCTGCCTTCGTCAATCCTCATGGTCACCTCCTCAAAAAACTCAGTCAAATTCGTGAGACATGATTCCCACGCACAAAGCCATGCTGACTATCCCGAATCAGACGTTGCCTTTCCAGATGCAAATAAATCCTGTCTGTCAGAATCCCTTACAATAACTTTCCCATCACTGATGTAAGGCTCACCGGCCTGTAGTTCCCTGGCTTATCACTGCTGCCCTTCTTAAATAAAGGCACAGCATTAGCTATCCTCCAGTCTTCCGGTATCTCACCCGTGGCTAACGATAATGCAAAAGCCTCTGCTCGGGCTCCAGAAATATCCTCCCTTTCTACCCATAGCATCCCAGGATACACCTGGTCAGGCCTTGGGGGATTTATCCACCTTAATGCGCTTCAAAACCTCCAACACCGCCTCCTTTGTAATGTTGATATGCTCCAGGATATTGCTGTTCCCTCCCTTGAAATCACTAGCTTCCATGTCATCTCCATGGTAAATATAGATGCAAAGTATTCATTTAAGACCTCGCCCATTTCCCGTGGCTCCACACATAGATTACCACACTGTTCCTTAAGGGGACTACTCTCTCCCGAGCGTCCCTTTTCCTCTCAATCTACTTATAGAATATTTTAGGATTCTCCTTTAGCTTATCTGCCAGCGAAATCTCATGGCCCCTTTTCACCCTCCTAATTTCCTTCTTAAGAGTACTCTTACATCCCCTGTACTCCTCGAGGGACTCGTGTGATCCCCGCTGTCTATACCTGACATATGCCTCCTCCTTTGTCCTGACCAGAACCTCAAGATCCCTTGTCAACCAAGGTTCCCTAAACTTGCCAGCCTTGCCTTTGCATCTAACAGGAATATGCCAGCCCATAACTATTCCTATCTCACTTTTAAAAGCCTCCCACTTGCCAGACGTCCTTTTACCTGCAAACCGTATCTGCCATTCAACTTTTGAGAGTTCCTGTCTGATGCCATCGAAATGAACCTTCCTCCAATTTGGGCCTTCAACCTGAGGACCAGTCCTATCCTCTTCCATAACTATCTTGAAGCTAATAGAGTTATGGTCACTGGTCCCAAAGTGCTCCCCCACTGACACATCATCTACCTGCCCATCTTCATTTCCTAAGAGGAGGTCGAGTGCAGCCTTTTCTCTCGTAGGGCCATCCACATACTGTTTCAGAAAACTATCCTGGACACACTTAACAAATTCTTGCCCATCTGATCCCTTAGCACTAAGACAGTCCCAGTCAATATTAGGGAAGTTAAAATCACTTACGATCACAACCTTATAATTCCTACACCTATCTGTGATTTCCCTACATATATGCTCCTCCAATTCCCTCTGACTATTGGGGGGCCGATAGTATAATCCCATCAAAGTGATCACCACTTGCTTATTTCGAAGCTCTACTCAAATGGCCTCACTGGACATTCCCCCCGGGATATCCTCTCTAACTACTGCCGTGATGCGCTCCCTAATCAATAGTGCAACTCCCCATCCTCTCTTACCTCCACCTGAAGCATCGGTACCCCGTAACATTGAGCTGCCAGTCTTGCCTATCCCTCAACCACGTTTCTGTGATAGCTACAACATCAAAATCCCATGTACTGACCCATGCTCTGAGTTCATCTGCCTTATCTGTAAGGCCTCTTACATTAAAGTACATGCAGTTTAGCCTACCAGATCTTCCACGCTCCCTGTCCGGCCCCTGCCCGGCCTGCCTACTGGACTTTCTTGCATTAACCTCTACATTTACCTCAACTACCTCATCGGAGAGACTACTACTTTGAGTCCTACCCCCCTGCAAGACTAGTTTAAACCCTCCCGAGTAGTACTAACAAATCTCCCCGCAAGGATATTGGTCCCCTTCCAGTTTCGACGCAACCTGACCCTCTTGTACAGGTCACCTCTGCACCAGAAGAGATCCCAATCATCCAAGTAGCTGAAGCTCTCCCGCCTACACCAGCTCTTCAGCCACACATTCATTTGCCTAATCCTCCTATTCCTACCCTCACTAGCACGTGGCACAGGGAGTAATCCTGAGATTCTTCTTCTTCTTTGGCCTCCTTGTCTCGAGAAACAATGGATAAGCGCCTGGAGGTGGTCAGTGGTGTGTGGAGCAGCGCCTGGAGTGGCGATGAAGGCATATTCTAGAGGGACAGGCTCTTCCACAGATGCTGCAGAAAAATTTGTTTGTCGGGGCTGTTACACAGTTGGCTCTCCCTTTGCACTTCTGTCTTTTTTCCTGCCAACTGCTAAGTCTCTTCGACTCGCCACACTTTAGCCCTGCCTTAATTGCTGCCCGCCAGCTCTGGCGATCGCTGGCAACTGACTCCCGCAACTTGTGATCTATGTCAAAGGACTTCATGTCGCGTTTGCAGACGTCTTTAAAGCGGAGAAATGGACGGCCGGTGGGTCTGATACCAGTGGCGAGCTCGCTGTACAATGTGTCCCTGGGGATCCTGCCAACGTCCACGCGGCTGACATGGCCAAGCCATCTCAAGCGCCACTGACTCAGTAGTGTGTATAAGCTGGGTATGTTGGCCGCCTCGAGGACTTCTGTGTTGGAAATACGGTCCTGCCACCTGATACCAAGTATTCTCCGGAGGCAGCGAAGATGGAATGAATTGACATGTCGCTGTTGGCTGACATACGTTGTCCAGGCCTTGCTGCCATTGAGCAAGGTACTGAGGACACAGGCTTGATACACTCGGAGTTTTGTGTTCTTTGTCAGTGCGCCTTTTTCAACACTCTCTTGGCCAGTCTGGACATAGCAGTGGAAGCTTTTCCCATGCGTTGTTAATTTTATTTTAGAGATACAGCACTGAAACAGGCCCTTCGGCCCACCGAGTCTGTGCCGACCATCAACCACCCACTGATACCAATCCTACACTGATCCCATATTCCAACCACATCCCCACCTGTCCCTATATTTCCCTACCACCTACCTCCACTAGGGGCAATTTTATAATGGCCAATTTACCGATCAACCTGCAAGTCTTTGGCATGTGGGTGGAAACCGGAGCACCTGGAGGAAACCCACGCAGACACAGGGAGAACTTGCAAACGCCACACATTTCTGCATCTAGAGACAGGTTACTGGTGATAGTTGAGCCTAGGTTGGTGAACTCTTGAACCACTTCCAGAGCGTGGTCACCAATATTGATGGATGGAGCATTTCTGACGTCCTGTCCCATGATGTTCGTTTTCTTGAGGCTGATGATTAGGCCAAATCCTGAGATTATCCCTAGAGGTTCTACTTTTTAACCTTCTGCCTAACTCCCTGTATTCACTGTGCAGGACCTTATCTCTCTTCCTGTGTATATCGTTTGCACCAATATGGGCCACGACCTCTGGCTGCTTACTCTCCCCTTTCAGAATTTTCTGCAGCCACTCTGAGACATCCTTGACCCTAGCAGCAGGGAGGCAACATACCATCCTGGTGCCTCTTTTGCGGCCACAGAAACGCCTACCTGCACCCCCTACGATAGAATCCCCTATCATGATAGCTCTTCCACCCCTTTTCCTGCTCAGCTGTGCAGCAGAGCCCTCTGTGGTCCCACGGGCCTGGCTGTTGCTGCTTTCCCCTGGGAGGTCATCCGCCCAACAGTATCTAAAGCGGTCTATCTGTATGAGAGGGGGGTGGCCACAGGGGACTCCTGAACTACCTGCCTGTGCCTACTACTCCGTCTGGTGGTCACCCATCGCTTTTCTGCCTGTGCAGCGATTACCTGCGGTGTGACCACCTCGCTAAACATGTTATCCACGACTTCCTCAGCATTATGGATGCTCCACAGTGATTTCACCCGCAGCTCCATCTCCGTAATGTGGGTAGCCAGCAGCAGCAGATGGATACACTTCCTGCACACATGGTCACCAGGGGCACTGGAAGCGTCCCTGATTTCCCACAAAGGAGGAGCAGATCACGGGGCTGAACTCTCCTGTCATGACCTACCCTTAGATTAATTAGTTACACCCTTAATTTAAAAATACTAATTACATGAGGGGCCTTTTTCTACCCACTTCAATCTAAGATTCTTAATAAACTACACTGAATTAAAAAAAGAAACACTTCAGTAGTACTCACCTTATCACCAGAGTTCTTTTCCCACAAAAATAAACTTTTCACTTTTTTAAAGATATCGACATGCACTAACAGCTGCTACTCACCCAACCAATCAGCTTGCAACTCCCCCCTGCAGACACATCCCCCTGCTCTCATGCTCACATCTATGTCCTGGGATTGCTGCAGTGTTCCAGTGAACATCAACGCAAGCTCGAGGAACAGCATCTCATCTACCGATTAGGCACACTACAGCCTGCCGGACTGAACATTGAGTTCAATAATTTCAGAGCATGACAGCCCCCCATTTTACTTTCATTTTTAGTTATTTTTTCTTCCTTTTTTTAACATTCTTTTTTACATTTTTTACAATCTTTGTTTGCATTTATTTTATTTCATCTTAGTTTGTTCAGTTTGCTGACCCACTGTTTTTTTCCAAGTTTTTTTTCAGGTTTGCACTTGCTGCTGTTCAATATTCAGTGTATTTACACCTAATCTGTACTAATGCTTTGTCTTTCAACACACCATTAACATATTGTTTGCCTTTGCTCCGTGACCTTTTGGTCAGCTATGTGGCCTGGTCCAATCTGCACCTTCTCCTTTGTTATCTCTTGCCCCACCCCCACCTCACTTGTTTATAATCTGTGACTTTTCTAATATTTGTCAGTTCAGAAGAAGGGTCACTGACCCGAAACGTTAACTCTGCTTCTCTTTCCACAGATGCTGCCAGACCTGCTGAGTGATTCCAGCATTTCTTGTTTTTATTTCAGATTTCCAGCATCCGCAGTATTTTGTTTTTATTATGGCCTGTTCTCTGGTTGGTTCCTCAACGTATTGGTCCAGAAAACTATCCCATATACATTCCATGAATTCCTCCTTGACGTTATTGTGACAAATTTGACCAATCTATATGCAGATTAAACTCACCCATAATTACAGATGTTGCTTTATCGCATGCATCTCCAATTTCCTGTTTAAGACCATTCCCACATCACCACCACAGTTTGGGGGTCTATATATAACACCCACTAACGTTGTTTGCCCCTTAGTGTTTCTCAGCTCTTCCCATACAGACTCCACATCATCAGAGCTAATATCCTTCCTCACTATTGGGTGGAAATAAGCCGTTTTACTGATGGTGTGAATATTTGATCGGAAGCCCATCGCCAGGCATCTCAAGGTTAACTATGTACCCACGTTTCTGAACAGTTTGACTTCGTCTCAAGCATTTACAAAGGAGAGGGATGGAGTGTGTAGCTCGGAAATGTTTGGAGCAGAGACAGAAAACAATGGCTTCAATCTTCTAAATATTTAATTGGCATTGCAGATGTGTGAGGTAATACATTTTGAAAGGATGAATGAGGAGAGACACGACAAGCTAAATGGTACAACTATAAAGGTGGTGAAATAACAGAGACATCTGGGGTGTTTGTACACAAATCTTTGAAGCTGGCACGAAAGGGTAGCGAAACAGTTAATAAATATATGGGATCCTAGGTTTTCTAAAAAGAGGCAAAATGAACAAAAGCAAGGACATCATGTGAAACATATATAAAATACTAGTTCAGCTGCACATGAAGTCTTGTGTCGAATACTGGGAACCACACTTTAGGAAGGACATGAAGCCTTTGGAGAGGTGACAGAACTGTTTTACTAGAACTTGTCCAGGCATGAGGGATTACAGTTGTGTATTTGGGATTGTTCTGCTTAGAGCAGAGAACTCACAGAGGAGATTTCATTGAGGTGTTTAACATTAGGAAGGGTTTAGATAAATTAAATAAAGAGAAACTGTTTCCAATGTCCAAGGGACCGCTAACCAGAGACACAGTTTTAAGGTGATTGGTAAAAGAAGCAGACATGAGCATTTTTGTTTCTGAGTGGTTTGGATTTGGAATACAATGTCTGATAGGCTGATGGATACAGATTCAACAGTGGATCCCAAATGGGAATTGGATAAATATCTGAAGCAGAAGAAATGTTAGGATATAGTGAAAGAGTCAGGGAGTGGGAGTAACTGGATTGCTCTTTGAAAGGGCCAGCACTGAATTGATGGGCAGAATAACATCATTCAGGGCTGTGCAATTCTATGATTCTATGATTGTTCCTGTCTGTACTTTCCCAATATTCCTATCCTTTCAACAGGTGTTTGAGAAGGTACCACATAACAGCAGTGTTACCGAATTAGAAACACATGGAATTAAAGGGTCAATGTCAGCCGTGGCTCAGTTTGTAACTCTCGCCACTTTCAATCACAAGCTTCTAGGATCAAGTGTCACTGCAGGACTTGATGACAAGAATCAAGGCTGACACTGCAGTCCTGTACTGAGGGAGTGTTGCACTGTCAGAGGTGCCGCCTTATCAAAGAAAAGGTAAAGCCAGGCCCCGTCTGCCCTCTCAGGTGGATGTAAAGATCCCATGGAATTATTTAGAAGGTCAGGGGAATTATTCCCAGTGTCCTGGTCAACATTTACCCCTCAAATTAACATCACAAAAACAGATCTGATCATGATCACACTGCTACTTGTGGGATCTTGCTTAGGCTTTATTTATAGAGACACAGAGTAGAATAGTCAGGATGTTATATTAATCCCATAGAAAAGACTAGTTCATCTGCACCTGGACTATTGTGTCCAATAATGGAAAACCCACTTTAGGAAGGACATTAAACCTTTGGAGAGGGGATTTCACTGGAACATTTCCAGGGATGAGGGATTACAGTTATGTTGCTGGGATTGTTCACCTTAGAGCAGGGAAATTCAAAAGGAGATCTGATCGAAATGTTTAAGATTATGTGGAGTTTATATAAATTAAATAAAATGAAATTGTTTCCAATGTGTGAGGGGCCATTAACCAGAGGACACAGATTTACGGTGATTGGAAACAAGAAGCAGAGGTGACACGGGGATTTTTTTTATGCAATGGGTGTTTCGGATTTGCAATGTGTGGTCTGGTAGGCTGAAGGATACAGATTCAATAGTAGATTCCAAAAGGGAATCGGATAGATATCTTAAGGCAGAAAAATGGAAGAATCTGGGAAAGAGCCCGGGTGAGGGACTAACTGGAAGCTCTTCAAAAGTGACAGCACAGACTTGATGGACCAAATGGCCTCCTTCAGTGCAATGCTATTCTATAATTCCTATGATTGTTCCTGCCTGTACTTTCCCAATATTCCTATCCTTTAAACGGGCGTTTGATAAAGTACTACATCACAACCATGTTACCAAATTAGAAACACATGGGATTAAAGGACCAATGTTAGCAGTGGCTCAGTTTGTCGCTCTCTCCCCAATCAGTCACAAGCTTCAAGGATCAAATGTCACTGCAGGACTTGATCACAAGAATCAAGGCTGACACTGCAGTGCAGTACTGAGGGAGTGCTGCACTGTCACAGGTGCCGCCTTATCAAAGAAAAGGTAAAGCCAGGCCCCGTCTGCCCACTCATGGGATGGAAAGATCCCATGGAATTATTTAGAAGGTCAGCGGAATTATTCCCAGTGTCCTGGCCAACATTTACCCCTCAAATCAACATCACAAAAACAGATCTGATCATGATCACACTGCTACTTGTGGGATCTTGCTTAGGCTTTATTAATAGAGACACAGAGTAGAATAGTCAGGATGATATATTAATCCCATAGAAAAGACTAGTTCATCTGCACCTGGACTATTGTGTCCAATAATGGAAAACCCACTTTAGGAAGGACATTAAACCTTTGGAGAGGGGATTTCACTGGAACATTTCCAGGGATGAGGGATTACAGTTATGTTGCTGGGATTGTTCACCTTAGAGCAGGGAAATTCAAAAGGAGATCTGATCGAAATGTTTAAGATTATGTGGAGTTCATATAAATTAAATAAAATGAAATTGTTTCCAATGTGTGAGGGGCCATTAACCAGAGGACACAGATTTACGGTGATTGAAAACAAGAAGCAGAGGGGACACGGGGATTTTTTTATGCAATGGGTGTTTCGGATTTGCAATGTGTGGTCTGGTAGGCTGAAGGATACAGATTCAATAGTAGATTCCAAAAGGGAATCGGATAGATATCTTAAGGCAGAAAAAATGGAAGAATCTGGGAAAGAGCCCGGGTGAGGGACTAACTGGAAGCTCTTCAAAAGTGACAGCACAGACTTGATGGACCAAATGGCCTCCTTCAGTGCAATGCTATTCTATAATTCCTATGATTGTTCCTGCCTGTACTTTCCCAATATTCCTATCCTTTAAACGGGCGTTTGATAAAGTACTACATCACAACCATGTTACCAAATTAGAAACACATGGGATTAAAGGACCAATGTTAGCAGTGGCTCAGTTTGTCGCTCTCTCCCCAATCAGTCACAAGCTTCAAGGATCAAATGTCACTGCAGGACTTGATCACAAGAATCAAGGCTGACACTGCAGTGCAGTACTGAGGGAGTGCTGCACTGTCACAGGTGCCGCCTTATCAAAGAAAAGGTAAAGCCAGGCCCCGTCTGCCCACTCATGGGATGGAAAGATCCCATGGAATTATTTAGAAGGTCAGCGGAATTATTCCCAGTGTCATGGCCAACATTTCCCCCTCAAATCAACATCACAAATACAGATCTGATCATGATCACACTGCTACTTGTGGGATCTTGCTGTGCGGAAATTGGCTGTGTTTTTCCTACATTACAAGACTGACTAAACATTAAAAGGTACGCGTTGGTTGTAAATCGCTTTGGGACATGCAGTGGTCATAAAGGCGTTACATAAATGGAAGTGCTTTTTTTATTTTCAATGCCAGCAAGCAGGAACTTAGCTCCGTGACAGAAAACGGAGAGTATTGGAGAATGGTTGTTGTTCGGTCTGGAGGGAAGTACACAGTGGGGTTCCCCAGGGTCACTGTTGGGATCACTGTTGCTGTATGTTAATGTAATGGGCTTGTGTACAGACGGGATAATGTCAAAGTTTCCAGATGACAGGAAACTTAGAAATGTTAATAAAGAGTGTGAATGATAGTAACAGACTTCAGCAGGACAGAGACTGACTGGTGAAATGTACAGGAACATGGCAGATGTAATTTAACACAGTGAAGTGTGAAGTGAGACATTTGGGTAGGAAATATGAGGAGAAACAATATAAACTCAATGGTACCATTATAAAGTGGGTGCAGTATTAGAGAGAACTGGGGGTGTACACACACAGATCTTTGAAGGTAACATGTAGTTTCCTTGGTGTTAGAGAGAGGCACAGAGTAATAAAACTCAGGAGGAAATGCTGATTTTTATACATTCTTTGTTAGGTCCCAGCTGGAGAATTGTGTCCAATTCTGATCACCACACTTTGGTAAGGATGTCAAGGACTTAGTGAAGATACAGAGATGATTTACTAGAATGGTACCAGGGACCTGGGAATTCAGTTACGTGGAGAGATTGGAAAAGCTGGGATTGTTCTCTTTAGAGCAGTGAAGGGTAAGGGGAGATTTAATATCGAATTCAAAATCATGAAGGGTTTTGATAGAGTAATTAATGTGAAACTGTTTCCAGTGTCAGAAAGTTCAGTATTAAGAAGACACAGATTGAAGGTAATTGACAAAGAACCAGAGGTGAAATGAGGAGAATTTTCTTACACAGCAAGTTGTTGGGATCTGGAATTCACTGCCTGAAAACATGGTGGAAGCAGATTCAATAATATCTTTCAAAAGAGAATTCAGCAAATACATGAATTGGAATTTAAAAAGCTGGAATGTGGGGCAAGAGGAGGGGAGAGGAACTAATTAGATATCCCTTTCAAAGAGACTGCACTAACACAATGGGCCGAATATCCTCCTACTGTGCGTCGGGTTTGTGATTCATGATCTGCCCGTGCCCGTTCTTGTTGAGGCAGGTGACACACAAAGCTTCTGCTGTCTCCTCATTTCCATGAATTCTACTTGCTGCCCAGGGTGACCCGCACTGTTGTCTGTCTGCACTGTTAACTGGGACAGAACTGTGTGTGAGGCTGGCTCGTGTTTCAGCCAGCATTCAGCTTTTAAAGGCAGTCTGTCCCTCTTAAAGGGAAGCTGCACTGAATCACAGGAGTCTGCGTGTGCTGACTGTGAATTCTGCAATTGGAAACAAGGTAAATGGAACATTAGGGCGGCACAGTGGTGCAGTGGTTAGTACTGCAGCCTAACAGCTCCAGCGACCCGGGTTCAATTCTGGGTAGTGCCTGTGTGGAGTTTGCAAGTTCTCCCTGTGTCTGCGTGGGTTTCCTTCGGGTGCTGCGGTTTCCTCTCACATGCCAAAGACTTGCAGGTTGATAGGTTAATTTCCCATTATAAATTGCCCCTAGTATAGGTAGGTGGTAGGGAAATATAGGGACAGGTAGGAATATGTGGTAGGAATATGGAATTAGTGTAGGATTAGTATAAATGGCTGGTTGATGATCGGCACAGACACGGTGGGCCGAAGGCCTGTTTCAGTGCTGTATCTCTAACACTAAAACTAAAAAACTATAGCGGGCTTTGCAGTTCACGGATGTGGTGCTGGAGGCCTTAGTCATGGAGGGTGACAGGAGGAAAGAGGCCATGTTTCCATGGCGTGCGGCCGAGGCCCTCAAGTAACGCTCTCTGAAGGGACTGGGAGAAGGTGGCCAGGGATGTCAATGCAAGAGGTGTGGGCCCGAGGACGTGGCAGCAGTGCCAGAAGAAGTTTAATGAGCTCACACGGGTGTTCGATGTCAGTGACTTCATCTCCAAATGGCATCTCCTACCCCCAACATCACCAACATCTCACACTGCTCAATGCACCACACCCCCATCACTCACCCATCAGGAGCACCTAACACTCAGGACTCACACCAAACATTCACATACTCCACCTCACCCTCACACACCTTCCACTGATACCAGCCTCATACCCACCTCTCACTGCCTCCACATACCTCCAGCTATTCAGCTATGGCAGGCACATCACCCAAATACAGTGAAACACAATTACTGATATTCCATCCCATCTCTTACAGGACAAGGTGGCCCATAATCACAGGCGAAGAAGTGAACCGGCGGGGGCCAGGCAGACCTTCATCCCCTGAGCCAAAGGGAGGAGATGGTTCTCCACATCATGGGACCGGCTGTGACAGAGCCCGTAGCATCCGACATGACCGAGAGCATTCAGGATGATGTTATGCACCTGCCTGATGTCCCTTCTTAACTCCCACCTCCCCCTCATCCTGCTGTCTGGGATGATGTACAAGCTGCAGATGGTGGGACCATGGACCTCCTGCTTTCCATCCCACCCCCAATCCCTCAACCCAACCCTCCCCTTCTGATTTTATACTTTCCAACGATAACTGAAAACTGCCAGCTTCCCAGTCACAGCAGCTCCAGGAGACAGAGAAAGAGCAGCAGCACAGCACTGATGGTGAAGCCCCATCACTTGCTCTGATACTCACAGCCAACAGCTCAAATACTTACACTGTGTGTGCTGTAGAGGCTGGTATAGAGTCAGAATCTGCACGTGGTGAGTCACCGAGCACGAGTGAGCTGCAGCCAGGCCACGGGGAAAGGATAGTTCATGTGCAAGCTCACCGGAGGGCAAGGTCACAAACGAGTTATTATACACAGGACTCAGATATAAACATTGCTGGAACAGCATGCAGGAGAATGCTGATCGACATGTACACTGAGATACTTTGTCCATTGACAGGCCTGTCAGACACTCTGTTATCACTGTCAAGGAACATGGAGGACTCCGGCTCCAACATGGCACAGGACATTGCACAGAGCTAGAAGCACATTCTTTCCCCTGTGGAAGTGGTCACTAACTCTATGACAGCATTAGGGGACTCAGCTGCGATACAGTGTTTGGTGACCAGTAGATTAGATTAGAACATTACAGCGCAGTACAGGCCCTTCGGCCCTCGATGTTGCGCCGACCTGTGAAACCATCTGACCTACACTGTTCCATTTTCATCCATATGTCTATCCAATGACCATTTAAATGCCCTTACAGTTGGCGAGCCTACTACTGTTGCAGGCAGGGCGTTCCACGCCCCTACTACTCTCTGAGTAAAGAAACTACCTCTAACATCTGTCCGATATCTATCACCCCTCAACTTAAAGCAATGTCCCCTCGTGTTTGCCATCACTATCCGAGATAAAAGACTCTCACTATCCACCCTATCTAACCCTCTGATTATCTTGTATGGCTCTATTAAGTCACCTCTCCTCCTCCTTCTCTCCAACGAAAACAACCTCAAGTCCCTCAGCCTTTCCTCGTAAGACCTTCCTTCCATACCAGGCAACATCCTAGTAAATCTCCTCTGCAACCTTTCCAAAGCTTCCACATCCTTCCTATAATGCGGTGACCAGAACTGCACGCAATACTCCAGGTGCGGTCTCACCAGAATTTTGTGCAGCTGCAGCATGACCTCGTGACTCCGAAACTCGATCCCCCTACTAATAAAAGCTAACACACCATATGCCTTCTTAACAGCCCTATTAACCTGGGTAGCAACTTTCAGGGATTTATGTACCTGGACACCAAGATCTCCCTGTTCATCTACACTACCAAGAATCTTCCCATTAGCCCAGTACTCTGCATTCCTGTTACTCCTTCCAAAGTGAATCACCTCGCACTTTTCCGCATTAAACTCCATTTGCCATCTCTCAGCCCAGCTCTGCAGCCTATCTATGTCCCTCTGTACCCTACAACATCCTTCGGCACTATCCACAACTCCACCGACCTTCGTGTCATCCACAAATTTACTAACCCACCCTACTACACCCTCTTCCAGGTCATTTATAAAAATGACAAACAGCAGTGGCCCCAAAACAGATCCTTGCTGTACACCACTAGTAACTAAACTCCAGGATGAACATTTGCCATCAACCACCACCCTCTGTCTTCTTTCAGCTAGCCAATTTCTGATCCAAAGCTCTAAATCACCTTCAACCCCATACTTCCGTATTTTCTGCAATAGCCTACCGTGGGGAACCTTATCAAACGCCTTACTGAAATCCATATACACCACATCCACTGCTTTACCATCATCCACCAGTTTGGTCACCTTCTCGAAAAACTCAATAAGGTTTGTGAGGCACGACCTACCCTTCACAAAACCGTGCTGACTATCGCTAATGAACTTATTCTTTTCAAGATGATTATAAATCCTGTCTCTTATAACCTTTTCCAACATTTTACCCACAACCGAAGTAAGGCTCACAGGTCTATAATTACCAGGGCTGTCTCTACTCCCCTTCTTGAACAAGGGGACAACATTTGCTATCCTCCAGTCTTCCGGCACTAATCCTGTCGACAATGACGACATAAAGATCCAGGACAAAGGCTCTGCAATCTCCTCCCTGGCTTCCCAGAGAATCCTAGGATAAATCCCATCTGGCCCAGGGGACTTATCTATTTTCACACTTTCCAAAATTGCTAACACCTCCTCCTTGTGAACCTCAATCCCATCCAACCTAGTAGTCTGAATCTCAGTATTCTACTCGACAACATTTTCTTTCTCTACTGTAAATACTGACGAAAGATTTTCATTTAACGCTTCCCCTATCTCCTCTCATTCCACACACAAGTTCCCACTACTATCCTTGAGTGGCCCTAATCTAACTCTAGTCATTCTTTTATTCCTGATATACCTATAGAAAGCCTTAGGGTTTTCCCTGATCCGATCCACCAATGACTTCTCGTGTCCTCTCCTTGCTCTTCTTAGCTCTCCCTTTAGATCCTTCCTGGCTGGCTTGTAACTCTCAAGCGCCCTAACTGAGCATTCACGTCTCATCCTAACATAAGCCTTCTTCTTCCTTTTGACAAGCGTCTTCAACTTCTTTAGTAAACCACGGCTCCCTCGCTCGACAACTTCCTCCCTGCCTCACAGGTACATACTTATCAAGGACACGCAGTAGCTGCTCCTTGAATAAGCTCCACATTTCGATTGTGCCCATCCCCTGCAGTTTCCTTCCCCATCCTACGCATCCTAAATCTTGCCTAATCGCATCATAATTTCCTTTCCCCCCGCTATAATTCTTGCCCTGCGGTATATACCTGTCCCTGCCCATCGCTAAGGTAAACCTAACCGAATTGTGATCACTATCACCAAAGTGCTCACCTACATCTAAATCTAACACCTGGCCGGGTTCATTACCCAGTACCAAATCCAATGTGGCATCGCCCCTGGTTGGCCTGTCGACATGCTGTGTCAGAAAACCCTCCTGCACACACTGGACAAAAACAGACCCATCTAAAGTACTCGAACTATAGTATTTCCAGTCAATATTTGGAAAGTTCAAGTCCCCCATAACCACTACCCTGTTACTCTCGCTCCTGTCAAGAATCATCTTCGCTATCCTTTCCTCTACATCTCTGGAACTATTCGGAGGTCTATAGAAGACCGGTGACCTCTCCTCGCCTGTTTCTAACCTCGGTCCATACTACCTCAGTAGACGAGTCCTTTCTGCCGCTGTAATACTCTCCTTGATTAACAATGCCACACCCCCTCCTCTTTTACAATCTTCTCTGTTTTAACTGAAACATCTAAATCCCGGAACCTGCAACATCCATTCCTGCCCCTGCTCTACCCATGTCTCCGAAATGGCCACAATATCGAAATCCCAGGTACCAACCCATTCTGCAAGCTCACCCACCTTATTCCGGATGCTCCTGGCGTTGAAGTAGACACACTTTAAACCAAGTTCTTGCTTGCCAGTGCCCTCTTGCGTCCTTGTAACCTTATCCCTGACCTCACTACTCTCAACATCCTGTACACTGGAACTACAATTTAGGTTCCCATTCCCCTGCTGAATTAGTTTAAACCCCCCCGAAGAGCACTAGCAAATCTCCCCCCCCAGAATATTGGTACCCCCCTGGTTCAGGTGACGACCATCCTGTTTGTAGAGGTCCCACCTACCCCAGAATGAGCCCCATTGTCTCAGCTTCCACAGCAGCACAGACGGCAGACACCCAGTGTCTCAGTGATCCGGTGGATTACATGGATTGCTGAGGTGTCATCAAGTGGGATTTACAGTGGCTCCGTGGAGCATGAACCTGCTTTCCTCTCTCAGGATGACAGTATTTGTTCTCCCTTCACTGTCACTCCACCAATGTCCTTGCTGTTACTCATCAGCCATCCCAGGCTGCTGCTGCCCATATCGAGGTGGTGCAGTCTGAATCCGAGCCCTCAGTGCCCAGAGCCGCTCGAGGACGTCCTCCAAGGCAATCTGCAGTCACCCCCCAGTGAAAGTCAGCAGCCTTTCACCAGCCATGCTGCAGTCACTGGAGAAACATTGTGTAGGAGCACAAGGCAGGTCGAGGGAACTCACAAGACAGGCACCAAGGGAATACACAAGTGTGAATAGTTCAGTTTTGTTTGTTTAATTGGTGATGGATAGAGATGTTAATGAAAAGGTTTTTGTTGGTGGCTTTTATTGCAGGATGGTGACCAAGGGGACTCTGTCACGGGGCGTTCAGATGGGTGTAATGGTGGAGAATGGGGGGGATCCATGGTGGGACAGGGAAGTTGTCCTGTGGTATCTGGAATCTTGGCAGGGACTCTCCGACAGCCTGTCCGGGTCGAAGGCAAGCAGTAAATATCTTCCCTGCCTCCTCCGCTTCCTCCTGAGGGAACCTCTGGATTCCTGGTGCCAATGACTGTGTCCTCATGATGGTGATGATATGAAGGGTGCAGCAGAACACCATGAACTTGGACACCTGCTCCAGTGTGGACTGGAGGGCTCCCCCCGAGCGGTTCAGACATTGTAAGCATTGCTTCATCACACCGATGGTCTGTTCCACTGTGTTCCTGCTGGAGTGTTTGTTTGACTGGCAGTGGAAAGTGGGTTTGGGGATGTAGGAGGTATAGCCATGTCTGGGGTGGGGGGGTCCATTGTCTCTGAGGAACCGCATTCCGGTTTTCCATGGAGCTCCGAAATATTGGGACCAGCTGACTGTTTCAGAATGAAGGTATCCTGGCTGGTGCCAGGATAGTGGACATTCACCAACATGATGTACTGGGCATGCTCACACACCAACTGCACATTAATGTAGTGAGAGTTCCACCAGTTCCTGTATCTCTCCCCGTTGTCAAGGGGACCCCGCAGAGCCACCTACACCATCACGAATCCCGATATCCTGACAAAGTCACAGGACCTTTCATCCTGCTTCTCTCTGCTGAGGATTGGACACAGGGCAGTCTTTGAGCTGGACAGTGGTAGACACTGAATGAGGGTCCACTGATACCCCACAAGCCTGAGGATTGGACACCGGGCAGTCTTTGGAGATCCAATAGTTGGATACAGAGACTTACCAGGTACACCAATAATAGCGAGGATGGGATCGTAAATCGTTTCAATCATCTTCAGTGCAAAATAGATCCGCCATTCTAATGTTATCCAAAAATAATCTGCAGCAATTTCGCCAAGCCAATAGGATAAACTCCTGCTGCCCATTGTTGTAAGATTCCAATCTATTGTTCTCAGATTCTGACCCATTGTTGTAACATTCCAATCTATTGTTCTCTGATTCTGACCCATTGTTGTAACATTCCAATCTATTGTTCTCAGATTCTGACCCATTGTTGTAACATTCCAATCTATTGTTCTCAGATTCTGACCCATTGTTGTAACATTCCAATCTATTGTTCTCAGATTCTGACCCATTGTTGTAACATTCCAATCTATTGTTCTCAGATTCTGACCCATTGTTGTAACATTCCAATCTATTGTTCTCAGATTCTGACCCATTGTTGTAACATTCCAATCTATTGTTCTCAGATTCTGACCCATTGTTGTAACATTCCAATCTATTGTTCTCAGATTCTGACCCATTGTTGTAACATTCCAATCTATTGTTCTCAGATTCTGACCCATTGTTGTAACATTCCAATCTATTGTTCTCAGATTCTGACCCATTGTTGTAACATTCCAATCTATTGTTCTCAGATTCTGACCCATTGTTCTAACATTCCAATCTATTGTTCTCAGATTCTGACCCATTGTTGTAAGATTCCAATTCATTGTTATCAGAATCTGATCTAACCTCTCCATCTCACTGTAGCCACGGATCCCTCTTCGTGTCAGGGTTGATGCTCCAACTGAAACTATGGGATAGCACTTTGAATGGAGCCCATTATTAATAGAAGAGGGAAACCCTCCAGTGATGCAATTCGTGTCCATAGTGACTGACATTAATTACAGTCACTGAACAAACAGGTTCAGTCAACCCCTTTCAATCCAACACTTTTTGTACCACAATAAAGTAAAAGATTTACCCGGTTTAGATAGGATATATGAGGTTTGTTGATTGAAAGAATGGTGGACATAGCAGGGGCACTGGCCAGAATCTTACAATCCTCCTTAGATATGAAAGAGTTGTCAGAGGACTGGAAGGCTATAAATGTCACACCCTGTTTCCAAAAGGAGAGATTCGATAAACCCTATAACTACCGACCAGTCAGTGTATGTTGGTGTTTGGTAATTTCTAGAGGCCGTAGCCCAGTGCAAATAGATATCTTGCTTGGGAAAACAGGGTATAATAAATAACACGTGCCAGTGAGGATAGAAATAGGAATATGGTGCAGTTAAACACGTGGCTGAATGGCTGGTGTAGAAGGGAGGGTTTCTGATATCGAGACGATTGGGATCTCTTCTGGGACAGATGGGACCTTTACAAGAAGGACGGGTTGCATCTAAACTGGAGGGGCACAAATATCCTGGCTGCGAGGTTTGCTAGCGTCACTCGGGAGGGTTTAAACTAGTGTGGCAGGGGGTGGGAAGCAGAGCAGAAGGACAGAAAGTGAAATAAATGAGGGGGAACAAGTAAATAAGGCCAGTAAGACGAAGAGGAAGAGCAGGCAGGGAGATGTTGCGGAGCACAGCGGGACTGGCGGTCTGAAGTACATTTGTTTCAATGTGAGAAGTATAACAGGTAAGGCAGATGAACTTAGAGCTTGGATTAGTACTTGTAAATCTGATGTTGTTGCTATTACAGAGAATTGGTTGAAGGTAGGGCAGGATTGGCAGCTAAATGCTCCAGGCTTTAGAAGCGTTAGGCGGGATATACGGGGTGTAAAAGGGGTGGGTGAGTTGCATTACTGGTTAAGGAGAATATCACAGCTGTACTGCAGGAGGACACCTCGGAGGGGGCATGCTGCGAGGCAATATGGGTGGAGCTCAGGAATAAAAAGGGTAGAGTCACGATGTTGGAAGTTTACTACAGGCCTCCCAACAGCCAGTTGAAGGTAGAGGAGCAGATATGTAGACAGATTTTGGAAAGATGTAAAGGTTGCAGTGGTGGGTGATTTTAACTTCCCCAATATTGACTGGGACTCACTTAGTGCTCGGGGCTTGGATGGGGCAGAATTTGTGAGGAGCATCCAGGAGGGCTTCTTGAAACAATACGTAGATAGTCCAACTAGGGATGGGGCCGTACTGGACCTGGTATTGGAGAATGAGCCCGGCCAGGTGGTCGAAGTTTCAGTCGGGGAGCATTTCCGGAACAGTGACCATAATTCCATAAGTTTTAAGGTACTTGTGGATCAGGATAAGAGTAGTCCTCGGGTGAAGGTGCTAAATTGGGGGAAGGCTAATTATAACAATATTAGGCAGGAACTGAAGAATTTAGATTGGGGGCGGCTGTTTGAGGGGAAATCAACATCTGACATATGGGAGTCTTCAAGCGTCAGTTGATTTGAATCAAGGACCAGGATGTCCCTGTGAAGAAGAGCGATAAGTTTGGCAAGTTTCTGGAACCTTGGATAACGCAGGATATTGTGAGTCTAGTCAAAAAGAAAAAGGAAGCATTTGTAAGGGCTGGAAGGCTAGGAACAGACGAATCGTTTGAGGAATATAAAGACAGTAGGAAAGAACGTAAGCAAGGATTCAGGAGGGCGAAAAGGGTTTATATGAAGTCATTGGCAAACAGGATTAAGGAAAATCCCAAGGCTTTTTATACGTATATAAAGAGCAAGAGGGTAACCAGGGAAAGGGTTGGCCCACTCAAGGACAGAGAAGGGAATTCTACGTATGGAGCCAGAGGAAATGGGCGAGGTACGAAATCAGTACTTTGCATCAGTATTCACCAAGGAGAAGGACTTGCTGGATGATGAGCCTAGGGAAGGGAGTGTAGATAGTCTCAATCATCTCATTATAAAAAAGGAGGAGGCGTTGGGTGTCTTGCAAAGCATTAAGGTAGATATGTCCCCAGGGCCTGATGGGATCAGGCCCAGAATACTGAGGGAGGCAAGGGAAGAAATTGCTGGGGCCTTGACAGTAATCTTTGCATCCTCATTGGTGGCAGGTGAGGTCCCAGAGAACTGGAGAATAGCCACTGTTGTTCCTTTGTTTAAGAAGGGTAGCAAGGATAATCCAGGAAATTATCGGCCGGTGAGCCTTACGTCAGTGGTAGGGAAATTATTAGAGAGGGTCTTCGGGGCAGGATTTACTCCCATTTGGAAACTAATGGACGTGTTAGCGAGAGGCAGCATGGTTCTGTGAAGGGGAGGTCGGATCTCACTAATTTGATTGAGTTTTTGAGGAAGTGACGAAGATATTTGATGAAGGAAGGGCATTGGATGTTATCTATATGGACTTCAGTAAAGCCTTTGACAAGATGGCAGACTGATACAAAATGTGAAGTCACATGGGATCAGAGGGGAGCTGGCAAGATGGATACAGATCTGGCTCAGTCATAGAAGACAGAGGGTAGCAGTGGAAGGGTGCTTTTCTGAATGGAGGGATGTGACTAGTGGTGTTCCACAGGGATCAGTGCTGGGACCTTTGCTGTTTGTAGTATATATAAATGATTTGGAGGAAAATGTAGCTGGTCTGATAAGTACGACACAAAGGTTTGTGGAGTTGCGGACAGTGATGAGGATTGTCAGAGGATACAACAGGATATAGATCGGTTGGCGACTTGGGTGGCGAAATGACAGATGGAGTTTAATCCGGAAAAATGTGAGGTAATGCATTTTAGAAGGTCTAATGCAGTTGGGAAGTTTACAGTAAATGGCAGAACGCTTAGGAGTATTGACAGGCAGAGAGATCTGGGCGTACAGATCCACAGGTGACTGAAAGTGGCAACGCAGGTGGATAAGGTAGTCAAGAAGGCATACGGCATGCTTGCCTTCATCGGTCGCGGCATAGAGTATAAAAATAGGCAAGTCATGTTGCAGCTGTACAGAAATATAGTTAGGCCACACTTACAATATTGCATGCAATTCTGGTCGCCACACTACCAGAAGCACGTGGAGGCTTTGGAGAGGGTACAGAAGAGGTTTACCAGGATGTTGCCTGGTCTGGAGGGTATTAGCTATGAGAGGAGATTGGATAAACTCGGAATGTTTTCACTGGAACGACGGAGGTGGAGGGGCGACATGATAGAGGTTTACAATGTTATGAGCGGCATGGACAGAGTGGATAGTTACAAGCTTTTTCCCAGGGTGGAAGAGTCAGTTTTTGGGGACATAGGTTTAAGGTGAGAGGGGCAAAGTTCAGAGGGGATGTGCGAGGCAAGTTCTTTACGTAGAGGGTGGTGACTGCCTGGAACCTGTTGCCGGGGGAGGTGTTGGAAGCAGTTACCGTAGAGACGTTTAAGAGGCATCTAGACAAATACGTGAATAAGATGGGTATAGAGGGATCCGGACCCCGGAAGTGCAGAAGGTTTTAGTTTAGGCAGGCATCGTGATCGGAGCAGGCTTGGAGGGCTGAATGGTCTGTTTCTGTGCTGTACTGTTATTTGTTTGTTCTTTGACATTCAGCACTGATAGGGTAATGGAAAATCATGTCTGATAATCTTAATCAAGTTAGTTGATGACATAACTGTGAGTGTTGATGAGGATAATGTGTTTTGTCTTATGTATATGGACTTTCAAAAGGCCTGTGATCAAATGACATTTCGTTGAATTGTTATGAAAGATGGAACACAATGATTAATGTGACAGTGATAGTGTGGATATGACACTGACTCATGGCCAGAAAGCAGAGAGAAGTGATGAACAGACATTGTTCAGACTGGGAGAGGGGGAGTATACAGTATTGTGTCTCAGGGGTCCGTATTGGAACTAGCGCTGTTCCTGACATACAAATAGATATATGAATGACATAGACCTTTATGTAAAGAAAAACATAATTTCATGTCTTTCAGATGACATGAAACTCATAACTAAGGGTGGCAAACGCACAGACCACAGGATCATCCAACCTCACAGACCTTGTTTTTTAAAGAATTATTCCGGATTCATATCCAACCACAATTTATTTCTCATTCTAATTTATTTGTGTGTGGTTATCGTGTCAGTGTCTGCGTGAATGCAGTATATTTTAATTATTTTATTTAGATTCAATTAGAATTTTGAAATGTAATAAACTTACTTCTAGTTTAATCTCAAGAAAACGTGTCTGATTGGTTCTTTCACGATCACAACAAACAATCACAGAGGTGTTAAGCACGTCCACTGTTAAAAATGAATAAACCTTGTTGTGATCAAATAAACACGAAGACAAATGGGGAGACTGGGACCCATCCTCATCTGCTTTCGACAGACATCTGGAAGTTCCAGTGACCATAACCCAACAACAAACGAGAAATTGGAGTCACAGGGTTACACATCATAGAAACTGTCCCATTGGCCCACCGTGTCCACGCCCGCCATCAGGCCTATCTATTCTAATCCCATTTTCCAGCACTTGCCCCGTAATCTTGTACGGTATGGCGTTTCAAATGCTCATCTAAATACATCTTAAACGTTGTTGTGAGGCTTCCTGACCTTCACCCCTTCAGGCATGTGTTCCAGATTCCAACCACCCTCTGGGTGAAAATAATTTTTCCTCAAATTTTCTTTATACCTCCTGCCCCTTAATTTCAGTCTTTGCCCCCCTAGTTATTGACACTTCCGATAAGGGAAAAGGTTTCTTCCTATCTCAGTCCTTATAATTTTGTGCACCTCAGTCAGGTCCCCAGTCAGCCATCTCTGCGCTAAGGAAAACAACTCTAGCCTATCCAGTCTCTCTTCATAGCTGAAATTCTCCAGCCCAGGCAACATCCTGGTGAATCTCCTCTGCAGCCTCCCCAGTGCAATCACATCCTTCCTATAGTGTGGTGACCAGATGTGTACACAGTACTCCAGCTGTGCCCTCACTAGCGATTTATACAGCTCCATCATAGCCTCCCTGCTCTTACATTCTATAACTTGGCCAATCAAGGCACGTGTCCCATATGCCTTCCTAACCACCTTATCTCCTTGTACTGCTGCTTTCAGTAATCTATAGACAAGTACACCATGGTCCTTCTGACCCTCTGTACTTCCAGGGGTCCTCCCTTGCATTGTATATTCCCTTGCCCTGCTATTCCTCCCAAAATGCATCATCTCACATTTCTCAGGATTAAATTCCATTTGCCACTGTTTGCCCATCTTAATAGCCCATCTATATCGTCCTGTTATCTAAGGCTTCCCTCCTCACTATTTTCAACACGGTCAATTTTCGTGTCATCTGCGAACTTACTGATCATGCCTCCGATATTCACGTCTAAATCATTGATGTATACTACAAACAGCAATGGTCCCAGCACCGATCCCGGTGGTACACCACTGGTCACAGGCTTCCACTCGCAAAAACAGCGCTTAACCATCACCCTCTGCCTCTAGCCACTAAGCCAATTTTGGATCCAATTTGCCAAATTACCCTGGATCCCATGGTCTCTTACCTTCTTAACCAATCTCCCATGCGGGACGTTATCAAAAGCCTTACTGAGGTTCATGTAGACTACATGAACTGCTTTATCCTCATTGACACATCTCGTCACCTCCTCGAAAATTCAAGCAAGTTTTTTAGACACGATCTCCCCCTGACAAAGCCATGCTGACTATCCCTGATTAATCTCTGCCTCTCCAAGTGGAGATTAATCCTGTCCTTCAGATTTTTTTCCAATAGTTTCCCAACCACTGATGTTAGACTCACTGGCCAGTAATTACCTGGTATATCCCTGCTACCCTTCTTGAATATGGTACCACATTCGCTGTCCACCAGTCCTCTGGTACCCCTCCTTTGGCCAGAGAAGTGGCAAAAACAACTGATCCTGAGAAAACAATTACAAATTTCAAAGCAGTTTTATTGTGTTTTCCACTGCTAGAGCACTAAAATATCCACATTCGAAGCCAGTACCCTCCGAAGCCAGCGCAAACGAACACGTGAACATACGAATTAAGAGCAGGAGTAGGCCACTCGGCCCCTCAAGCCTGCCTTGCCATTTAATAAGATCATCGCTAATCTGATTTTAACCTCAACTTTAACTTCTCACCTACCTCTAATAACCTGTTACCCCCTTGTTTATCAAAAATCTATCTACCTCTGCTTTAAAATATTTAAAGACTCTGCTTCTACTGCCTTTTGAGGAAGAGAATTCCAAAATCTCACAACCCTCTGACAGAAAGAAATTCTCCTCTTTCCTGTTTTAAATGGGCGACCCCTTATTTTTAAATAGGGACCACTAGCTCCAGATTCTCTCACAATGGGTAACATCCTTTTCCACATGCACCCTGTCAAGACCCCTCATGATCGTATATGTTCCAGTCAAGTCGCCTCTTACTCTTCTAAACTGCAGCGGATACAATCCTAGCCTGTCCAATCCTTCCTCCTAAGACAATCCACCCAATCCAAGTATTAGTCTCGTCAACCTTTTCTGAACTGCTTACAATGCAGTTACATCATTCCTTAAATAAGGAGACCAGTACTGTACACAGTACTCCAGATGTGGTCTCACCAATGCCCTGTACAGCTAAAGCATAATCTCCCTACTTTTGTATTCAATTCCCCTCATGATAATCGATAACATTCTATTAGCTTTCCTAATAACGTGCTGTACCTGCATACTAACCTCTTGTGATTCATGCAGTAGAACACCCAGATCCCTCTGCATCTCTGAGCTCTGCAATCTCTCACCATTTAGATATTATGATTCTTTTTTATTCTTCCTGCCAAAATGGACAAGTTCACATTTTTCCACATTGTACTCCATTTGCCAGATCTTTGCCCACTGACTTCACCTATCTATATTCCATTTTTAACCTCCTGATGTCCTATTCACAACTTACTTTACTGCCTAACTTTGTGTCATCAGCAATTTTAGCAACTATACCTTTGGTCCATTCATCCAAGTCATTTCTATAAATTGTAAAAAGTTGAGGCCCCAACATTGATTCCTGTGTCACACCACTCATTACACCTTGCCAACCAGAAAATGACCCATTTATGCCTACCTTCTGTTTCCTGTGAGCTAGCAATTCTTCTATCCATGCCAATATGTTACCCCCGATACCATGAGCAATAACGTTTGATGTGACACCTTATCAAATGCATTCTTGAACTCTAAGTACAGTACATCCACCTGGTTCCCTTTCTCCACAGCACATGCTACTTCTTCAAAGAAATCGAATAACTTTTGTTGAACATGATTTCCTTTTCAGAAAACCATGTTGACTCTGCCTGATTATCTGATTTTTCTAAGTGTCTGCTATTACGTCTTTAATAATAACGTCTCACATTTTCTGCAAGACAGATATAAAGCTAACTAGCCTGGAGCTTCCTGCTTTCTGTCTCCCTGTCTTTTTGAATAAAGGAGTTCCATTTGCAATAAAGGAGTTACATACAGAGTAAAGTAACTCGGTACAGGTTAACATCCTATCAGTTGAAAAGTTGAGTAACAAATTAAAAGCAAAATACTGCGGATGCTGGAAATCTGAAACAAAAACAAGAAATGCTGGATTCACTCAGCAGGTCTGGCAGCATCTGTGGAAAGTTGAGTAATGTGGCTGGACAGTTAGGGGTTACTCTCCGTCCAAAAGCTCGGAAACCCGAAATCCTAAGACCCGTGTGCAACCATTTCTCACTTGAAGCTGAAGACTCACACAGGGTTAGAATTACTAACAGATAGAGTAATGTCAGCTATGGTAAAACTAGAACAGAACAGACTAGAATTAGAATTTCAGAGAGAGCGAGAAAGAGCAAAGTGATAGGGAAAAAGTAAGAGTATTCCAGAAGGAGAAGGAAGAAAGGGAGTTGAGGTGGCTCAAACAACTAGAGGAAGACCCAATACGCCCAGTGAAGGCACAGCTAGTGAGGGAGCTACCCCGAGATCAGGACCATGCGCCGAGCTCTTAAAGATCTCCCAGTTCATGAGAAAGTTCAATGAGGAGGATGGCAGAATTTTTTGTCACTTTTGAAAAACTTGCAAAGCAGCTGAAATAGCCCGCAGAGAGAAGGACACTGTTTTTGCAAAATAAATTAACAGGAAAAGGTTTATTTACTGTTTCCAGATGAAAGTTCATCAGATTTATGATGACTAAAAATGCTATCCTGGGTACATACGAGATAGTACCAGAGGTGTACCAGCAGAAATTCTGAACCCTTCGAAATCGGCTTGACTAAACTTACCTCGAGTTTGAAAGAGGTAAGCAGCTTCGGAACATAGGAGCTGGAGTAGGACATTCAGCCCATCGAGCCTGGCCCGCCATTCAATATCATAATGGCTGATCATCCACTTCAATCACCTTTTTCCCACAATATCCCCATATCCTATTATGTCACTGGTATTTAGAAAACTGTCAATCTCCACTTTAAACATACACAATGACTGAGATTCCACAGCCCTCTGGGGTAGAGAATTCCAAAGATCACAACCTTCTGAGTAAAGAAACTTCCCCTCATCTCTGTCCTAACTGGCTTCTCTATTATTTTAAAATTGTATCTGCTGGTTCTAGACTCCCCAACCAGAGGAAACATTTTACCAGCATCTACCCGGTCTAGCCATTTCAGTATTATGTAGGTTTCAATGAGATCATGGTGGGTGCGTGGAATGCGCTGCCAGCGGTGGTAGTAGAAGCAGATACATTAGGGGCATTTAAGCGACTCTTTGCTAGGTACATGGGCGATAGTAGAATGAAGCATCGGTAGTTACTTAGATCTTGAGTAGGTTAAAGGTTCGGCACAACACCGTGGGTCGAAGGGCCTGTACTGTGCTGTACTGTTCTATGTTCTATGACCTCTCGGTCTTTGAATCATGAGAGAATACAGGCCCAGTTTCCCCACTCTCTCTTCACAGGACAGTCCCGCCATCCCAGGAACAAGTCTGGTGAATCTTCGTTGCACTCCCTCTACGGCAATAATATCCTTCCTAAGGTAAGGGGACCAAAACTGCACACAGCACTCCAGGTGTGGTCAAACCAAGGTTCTATACAATTGAAGCAAGACTTCACTACTCTTGTACACAAGTCCTCTTGTGATAAAGGCTAACATACCATTAGCCTTCCTAATTGCTTGCTGCACCTGCATGTTAGCTTTCAGTGACTTATTGACAAGGATACCCTGGTCCCTTTGTACATCTACACTTTCCCATCTCTTACCATTTAAGAAATGCTCTGCACATCTGTTCCTCCTACCAAAGTGGATAACCTCACATTTGTCCACTTTATATTGCCTCTGCCATGTTCTTGCCCACTCACTAAGTCTGTCCAAATTCCCTTGAAACCGCTTTGCATCTTCCTCACAGCATGCATTCGCACTTATTTTGGTATCATCTGTGAACTTGGAAATATTACGTTTGTCCTCATATCCAAATCATTGATATATGTTGTGAACAGCTTGGGCCCAAGCATTGATCCATGCAGCACCCCACTAGTCGCAGCTGGCTAACGCAAGAATGCGCTATTTATTCCTACTCTCTGCTTTCTGCCTGTTAACCAATCCTTAATGCATACACATATATTATCCCCTATTCCATGTGCTTTAATTTTGTTAACCGATCTCTTGTGGGAGACTTTATTGAAAGCCTTCGGAAAATCCAAGCATACCACGTCTACGGACTCCCCTTTACCAATTCGGTTAGTAACATCCTCAATAAAAACTCGAACAGGTTCGTCAAGAATGATTTCCCATTCATAAATCCATGTTGACTATGCCCAATCAGATCATTATTATCCAAGTGTCTATTTATCACATCCTTTGGAATAGATTCCAGCTTTTTGCCAACGACTGATGTAAGGCTAACAGATCCTTAATTTCCGGTTTTCTTTCTCCCTCCCTTCGTAAATAGTGGAGTGACATTTGCTACCTTCCAATCTGCAGGAACCGCTGTGGACTCTAGAATTTTGAAAGATGATCATCAATGAACCCACTATCTCCATAGTTACCTCTTTCCACACTCTGAGATGCAGGATATCATATCCTGGGGACTTGTCAACCTTCAGCCCCATTATTTTCTCCAATGCAACTTTCTTCCTAATACTAATTTCCTTCACGTCCTCATTCTCCCGAGTCCCTTGGATCTCTAATTCTGGGAGATTTCTTGTATCTCCCTCAGTTAGGACAGACACAAGATAATCATTTAGCTTCTCTGCCATTTCTCTGTTCCCCATTATAAATTCTCCTGACTTTGCCACAATGGACCCACATTTGTCTTAACCAAACGTTTCCTTTTTATGTATCTATAGAAGATTTTACAATCTGTTTTTATGTTTTCTTTTGACCAGTAGATATTGACACTCAAGATAGAGCCCACATATGTAGACCTCAGATCGTTCTCGAGGAGTTCAAAAACTCGCTCTCCCTCCCATTAAAACCCACAAAGAGGGGCAAGAGGTTGAAAGAGCCAGGCTGGTTGCTTTGCAGGCTGATGAATTTTCTCTTGTACACAAGGCCTTAACACCAAAGGGAAACACTTCCCTTGTCTCCCCGAAGACCATAGAATAAAAGGAGGATGATTGGATCCCGGCTAGCCATGGGCTAGAAGGAAAAGCTGGACACACGGGGGCCCATCCTCAAGCCAAATAGGACGGTACTGAGACCAGGAGTAATGGCCGAAGATCTGTATGTTTCCACTGTAATAAGGCCGCTCACCATCGAGCTGAATGATGGAAATGACGGGGAAAACCTGTAGGATTAATCAGAGTCCACCAGATCAGTGCTGGAAAACGGGCCCCAATGGAAAGCACGGCAGATCAGACTGTGCCTCTAACTGTGGCAGTCAGACCCAGTAAACCTACCACAGAGAGAGAGCGGGAAAACTTAACAAAATCACCGAGAGTTACCTGGAATTTGTATCCCAAGGAAAAGTGTCCCTATACCCCTCCAATGACGCAGGCAAGCCCATAGTCATACTGAGGGATACAGGGGCGACCCAATCCCTTTTGCTGGGAAAAGGCATGACCTTCCTCCGAGCGTGCAATGAATGCTAGAGTGTTAGTGAATGGTATCAGAAGATGGTATATGTCCATACTTTTATATCGGGTGCAGTTGGAGTGTGACCTAGTTTCAGGACCGCTAACCATGGAGATTGTACCTAGTTTACCGGTGGATAGATCGACCTACTCCCAGGTAATAATCTGACAGGGGGAAAGGTGCAGCTTCCCCAGTAGTTCTCGAGAAATAAAAAGAGGTCAGGGAGAAAGAGCAGTTACAGGAGAAGGTCCCTGACATTCTCCCTGATTGTGTGGTGACTCGGTCAATGGCCAAACAATCCCTTGAACTGACACTGCAGACGGATGACCCGACTGAAAAAAACTGAAGCAGAGGGAGTTGCAGAGTGCTACTATTTAAAGAATGAGGTGCTGATGAGGAAGTGTAGACCTGCTCATCAGACCTGCGGATGAACAGAGGACAGTGGTTCACCAGATAGTGGTGCCGCTGAGGTACCTTAAAGAAATATTAAGAATGGCCCACGAACATCCAATGGCTGGACATGTCGGTGTATGAAAAATCGAAGCCGACATAAGACAGCATTCTGACTGGCCACAACTCCACAAAAATGTGATAGAGTTCTGCAAAACTGGTCAGACATGCCAGGTTGTGGGGAAGCCTCAGTCTGCAGTAAAACCTTCACCCCTAATTCCCATACCAGCTTTTGGGGAACTGTGGGAGCAGCTATGCTGAACTGTTATTTGAGTAAGTAGATTAATATAATCCTAGTGAATATATTTATACACTCATATACAAGTTGAAAGTATAGCCACATATTGTTACAGAATGGAGTATTTACCCAAGGCATTGTGGGACAAGTTAGTTAGCTTGCAGCCTTGAGCAAGGTACTGCTTAGCACAGCCAATTAGCCTGACCAAGGAGGGCCCCCATATCAGTGCATAAGACAGCAGTTTTGTGTAACTGCAGACTGCACGAAGCAATCAGGAATGCAAGCTTGATAAAGGTAGAAGGATTCATTGTGAAGACTCAAGGATAGTTGATAAGGGGGTCTGGGAACATCACAAGATGATCAGGGGGCTTGCACGAGCTGATCACGTAACCACATGATGCCTAATGAGTAATCTAATTGGTAATATGTATAATGTATGTAATCAATAACCGTTATGATTGGATTATGTCCAGCTGGGATGGAATGAGTAACTGTATATCCGTTGTGGATTTCCTTTGTTCAATGGAGTGGCACTGGACCGCCTTTAGGTAAGGTGTGCGCCCCATGATATCATGCAATAAAGTGTTTATTCTCAAAGTCTGAGTCCGGAGAATTTGTTCAATAATTTTGGCATAATCTGTATTTCTCCAACAGGAACCATTCAGCAGAGTGTTGGTGGATTGTGTGGGACACCTACTGAAAACAATAGAGGGATTACCAGTATCTTCTCACCATTATGGATGTGGTGACCCGATTCCCAGAGATCATTCTCCGGAAGAACTATCTCTGCCAAGGTAGTAGTGGAGGGGCTAACCCAATTCTATACCCGATATGGGCTGCCTGCTGAGATCCAGATGGACCAGGGCAAACATTTTATGTCTAATCCTTTTGAAAAGGTCATGGGTAATCTGGACATAACCCAGCTAAAGTCCAAGGCTTACCAACCACAGTCAGAAGGGGCTCTGGAGCGGTACCACCAGACCCTAAAAACAATGATCAGGCCATATTGCTATGAGTAACCCCATGACTGGGACATAGGGCTGGGATTTCTCCTGTTGCCTATCAGGGACTTAACCAATGATTCCACTGGCTTTAGTCTCTTTGAATTAGTTTTTGGACACGAGGTGAGAGTTCCTATTAAATTGATCAAGGAGAAGTTTTGGGGACAGAGGAATGAGGCTTCCGTGTTAGACTACATTTCCACGCTCTGGCAGTGGCTCACGGGAGCCTGTGTAGTGCCGCAGGAACACCTAAAGATCTCCCAAGCAGCTGTGAAAATGTAAACATAAAGAAATGCCAAGGTTAGAACATTTCAGCCCAGAGACCATGTATTGTTACTACTCCCAATGCAGGGTGAATCCCTGAAATCCCGGTTCAGTGGTCCATATCGAGTGGCAAAAGGAATAGCCAGGTAAATTATTTAATTGACACCACAGACCAAAGGAAAAAAAAAGTAAAGGCTGTGGAGGGGACAGACAACTACAGATCTGTCAGACAGTCAGGAGGGAAGGATTGAAAAGAATCGTGAGGGCAGGTTAGAGGAGGGCCAGGAGGAATACCAACTGGAATTTCCTATTCTCCGATTAGTCAACCCTGAAATGTTAGATAAATGCATCCCCACCCTCTCCTCCTTAAATACAGGTCCAAGAGGCACCCTAAAAAGGCTGCGAACAGCATTTACATAAACATGCAAGGACAAGGAAAGTTCCCAAAAATGCATGCCAATGGTGAGTGAGATGCCTTACTTAGTCGAAGTGCCGCAGGAGAATGCAGTGAAAGCTGGACAGACATCTGCGAGCACTAATATCCCAGAGGATAAAGGGCAGATTAGAAAAAAAGATCCTCCCCATAGTAAAGGGAAAAGTGAAGGGAAAATACCCTCAAGTAACCAGCGCTTGTGTACCTCTCCAGAAAGCTAAAAGTAAGGTCAGTGTGGATCTACCCACTGAAGAACACAATGATCAGGTCCCAAACCCAAATCTAATCAAACCCAACAATTTCAAAGCAGAACTCAGCAAGAACAAAGGCCCAGAGGAAATCTCAGACACCTCACAGGGGTGAAAGAAACAAGTTATTACTCACTGTCGGTTTAGGGAGAAAGATTATCAAGGTGCAGGAACCTGAATGGTTAAAGCTTCATTGCAGGAGAGAGAAAAAAATATATAGTAGCTGTTGATGCATTGTCCAGGGTCGAACCCGACACATAACCATCCCAGAAAAAAACTCCAACTCAATTAAATCAGCACAACTGTAACAGAAAATGTCAGCTGCAGTAATTCTCAGATTAATGTGTGAATTTGAGAAGTGATTATTGGGAATAAATGTGTGTTTCCGTCTATTTCTTCCCACAATTCTGCAATGAAATGCTCCTATTACCACATTTGCAGTGTCAAGATAACACAATATGCCAAATGATGAATTTTAATTCATAGATTGGAAACTTACACTAAATATTTAATGGAAAAATCCGACAGTTAAACTCGAAAAAACAGGCAGCCAAGATGGCCACCGCAATTGGCATCTGAAATACTTTTTCACATTCCAAGGCCTACAACAGGAGACACGTCTGATGGGCCTGGACCCAAATCACTGGCTTGTTCTGGAGATTCAATGACCTAAGCTTACAATCATTAACATGGCATACAAGGCCACCCTGACACACTGACTTTGAAAGAGCAAACTCCTCCAAGTGTAAATACTGGTATCCTGAACCCTGGGGAGATAGAAGTTTCCAACCTTGAATCTCATTATAAGGGTCTAGGGAATACAGTGAGGCAGTCATGAGACCTTCTGCCCATCTCTGTGAAAGCTGTTAGTTTCTGCTGGACAAAGACAGACAAGCCAGTGGTTCAAATTGTGCAGAAGCAGAAGGGTTGTGTCCCTTCTCTCTCTTCAGATAACATCGCAAGTTTGAAAACCACATCCGACTGCGGTCCCTCCAGGTCTATAGATTACTACAGACAGAGACATCAGGGAAAGGAAGACACCTACAAGTCTGCCTCCAAGAAATCTCTGAGCCATGTGGGCCAGCCACAAAGGACACTTCCAATAGCCAAAGACTTCAAGAATACAACTTCAGCCAGAAGACCTCCGAATCGTCCAACCTCACAGAATGGGTATTTTATTTTTATATTTATTCTGGACTCCAATTCAACCATAAATTTACTTCTCACACTGTAATCTATTTCTGTGTGATTCTCGTGTGGATGTGTTTTATATTGTTAAGTATAATAAACTCACCTCTTTCGTGTTTCAACTTTCTAAACTCCTCTCAACTTTCTGTAGTATTGAGTTCTCAGTGTCGGATATATCCTTTCCTTTTCTGTCTTATCTTACCATGTCGGATCCTTGACAGCCATGGGACTCTAGATTTGGCCGCCTCAATCTTTTCCTTTGTGGGAACATGTTTACCCTGAACCCCTTGAATCTCCACTTTGAATGCCTCCCAGTGCTCTGAGACTGATTTAACTTCAAGTCGCTGTTTCCAGTCCACTTTCGCTCCTCAGTTTAGTAAAATTGGCCTTGCCCCAATTGAGAACTCTAAATCCTATTCTATGTCTGTACGTTTCCATAGTTATGTTATAACTGACTGAATTCACTCCCACCAAAATGCTCTCCCCTGACAATCCATCCACCTGCCCATCGTCATTTCCTAAAACAAAGTCTAAAACTGCACCCTTTCCTGTTGGACTTTCTGCATGCTGGACAAAAATGTTGTCCTGAATGCACCTCAAGAATTCTGCTCCCTCAATTCTTTTCATACTAAAACTATCCTCGTTAACATCGGGGTGATTAATATACCCTACTATTACTGCCCTGTTGTTCTTGCACTTCTCAGAGACTTGCCTACTTATCTGCTCCTCTATCAACCTCTGACTATTTGGCTGTCGAGATCACACTCCCAGCAGTGAGATTGCCCCTTTTTGGTTCCTTAGCTCAATCCATACGGCCTCACTTGATGAACCTTCCAACATATCATCCCTCCTCACAGCTGCAATAGATTCCTTGACCAGAATTCCCCTCCTTTCTTAACCCCCTCCCTATTGCGTCTGAAAACCCGGTAACCAGGAACGTTGAGCTGCCATTCCTGTCCCTCCTTAAGCCATGTTTCTGTAATAACTATGATATCATACTGCCACATGTCTATCTTTGCCCTCAGCTCATCTGCTTTATTTGCAGCACTCCATACATTGAAATAGATACCCTTGAGCACTGCCAAACCATTTTTTCATTTTCTCACCCTCATTTCCTCTGTCTTCTAGACTCATCCATTAATTTGCCACCTTCCATTTTCATTTCTGATTTTGTCCCAGTTGAGTCTACCCTCAGGTCCCCATTCCCCCTGCTAAACTAGTTTAAACCCTCCCCAACAGTGCGAGCAAAACATTCCGCAAGGAACCCAGTCCTGGCTCTGTTCACGTGCAACCCGTCCGGCCTGTAAAGGTCCTGTCTCCCCCAGAGCCGGTCCCAGTGTCCCAGGAATATGAATCTCTCCCTCCTGCACCATCTTTCCAGCCACACATTCTTCTGTCTTATCTTTCTATTTCTATACTCAGTTGCACCTGGCACTGGGAGTAATCTGGAGAATTCTACATTTTGACTATTTTTGATGTCCTGCTTGCTAATTTCTTCCCTAGCTCCCTACATTCTGACTGCAAGACCACATCCCTCTTTCTACCTCTGTAGTTGGTTCCTATGTGGACCACGACTTCTGGCTGTTTCCCTCCTCCTTCAAGATGCTCTGCAGTCGCTGAGTGACATCCTTGACCCTGGTACCAGGGAGGCAGCACACCATCCTGGATTCACGTCTGTGGCCACAGAAGCGCCAGTCTGTTCCCCTGACTATTGACTCACCTATCACTATGGCTCTTCCAGTCATCCCTGTATCCCGCTCTGCGGCTGAGCCACCCGTGGTGCCATGGACTTGCTGTGGCTGCTCTCCCCAGGAGAATCATCACTTCCCTCAGTATACAGAACTGAATACCTGTTGGAGACTGAGATGCACTCAGGGGTCTTCGGCACTACCTGCCTGATAATTTTTGACTGCCTGCTGATCACGCATTCCCTCTCTCCCTGCATGCTCTTCAACAGTGTGGTGAGCACATCTATGAACATGCTAAAGCTGAATAAACTGGTATATGAGAAGGAAGGATGTGCAGGGTTACAGGAAGAAAATAGGGAATGGGATTAGGTGAATTGCTCATTCAGAGAGGCGGTGCAGACAGGAAGGGCTGAATAGTTCCTTCTGTGCTGTAATAACACTGTGATGGGGCATCTCAGATGGTTGTAATGGTGGAGAATGGGGGATCCATGGAGGGAAAGAGAAGTTGTCCTATGGGAACCGAAATCTTAGCAGGGACTCTCCGACCACCTGTCCGGCTGGAAGGCATCCAGGAAATATCCTCCCTGCCTCCTCCTCCTGAGGTAGCCTCCGGATTCCTGGTGCCAATGCATGTGTCCTCATGATGGTGATGATATGAAGGGTGCAGTAGAACACCATGAACTTGGACACCTGCTCCAGTGAGTACTGAAGGGCTCCCCCCGAGCGGTTCAGACATTGGAAGCATTGCTTCATCACACCGATGGTCTGTTCCACCATGTTCCTGGTGATTCTATTGCTCACATTATACCCATGTTAATTGTGTGAGGTTGGTTGGTGTGGGATGTGTTTTGGGGGTGTAGAAACATGAGCTGTGTCTAGAGGGGTTTCCTTTGCCTCCGAGAAGCCACATTCTGGTTCTGCAAGGAGCCCCAGAGTATTGGGACCGGCTGACTGATTCAGAATGAAGGTATCCTTGCTGCTGCCAGGATAGTGGACATTCACCAACATGATTTACTGGGCATGCTCACACACACATTCATGGAGTGAGAGTTCTTTCAGTTCCTGTACCTCTCCCCCTTGACATGGGGGCCCCGCGCAGACACCTACACCATCAGGAATCCCGCTCTCCTGACAAAGCCACGGGATCTCTCATCCTGCTTCTCCCTGCTGAGGGAGAAAATGATGACACAGATGTTCACCCTTACCTCCCAGAATTATCAATGTACAACACACAGGCCTAGCATCTACTGGTCAGTTAGTTTAACATCAGTGTTGAGTAATGTTTTCGAAACAATAATCAGGGGAAAAATCAACACACACTTGGCGAGGTTTGAGTTATTTAAGGATTATCAGCACAGATTTTTAAAAAGCAGATCTTGCTTGACTGAGCTAATTGAATTTATTTTGATAACCTGAGAAGGTTGATGAAGGGAATGTGTTGGATGTTGTATACATGGATTTTATGAAATTATTTGATGAACAACCACACACAAGCTTGGTTAACAAAATTGAAGCACAGAAATAGCATCGAATAGGATCAAAAATTGTCCAAATGACAGAAAAAAGAGAAATGTGTTAAATGGTTGTTTTTCAGACTGGAGGATGGTAGACAGTGAAGTTTCCCAATGGTCAGTGCGAGGAACACTGTGCTTTTTCTTTGCTACATATAAATGACATGGATTTTGGAATAATGAGTAGAATTTACATTTTTTCTGATGATTGCAATCTTGTAGGTGTGGTAAACAGGGAGGATGTCACAAACCACCTGCAACATGATATAGATAGGTTAGCAGAATAGAAAGAGAAGTGGCAGGTAGAATTTAATAAAGAGGAGTGTGAGATGATCCATTTTGTCAGAAGGAATAGGAAGGCAATATAGACTTAATGACACAGTTCTAAAGACTGTGCCGAAACAGAGGGACCTGGGGCTCCATATGCATTGATTTTTGAAGGTGCCAGGACATATTAGGAGGGTGTTTAGCAAATCATATCAGATCTTGGGCTTCATCATTAGAGGCAAAGATACAAAATAAGGAAAGTTATGCAGAAACTTCATAAAGCTTTGGTTAGACGCCAACTAGAGAACTGTGTCCAGTTCCGGTCACCACACTGGAGGAAGGATGTGAAAGTCCCTGAGAGGGTGCAGAAGAGATTTACCAGAATGATTCCAGGGATGGGAGTTTAGTTACAAAGTGAGTTTGGAGAAGATGGAGTTGTTCTCCCTGGTGCAAAGGAGATTGAGAGAGATTTGATAGAGGTGTACAAGATTATGATAGACTTAGATAAGATAGACAAGGAAAAACTATTCCCATTAACTGATGAAACACGGACTAGGGGACACAGATGGAAGGTTTTGGGTAAGAGATGCAGGGGGAATATGAGGAAGAACCTTTTTACACAGTGGATGGTAATGAGCTGGAACTCACTGCCCATGAGGGTGGTGGAAGCCAAGACAATCAATGATTTCAAAAGGAAACTGGATGGACACCTGAAGGAAATGAACTTGCAGGGATACGGGGATTGAGCGGGGGAGTGGGACTGACTGGATTGTTCAACAGAGAGCTGGCATGGAGGAGCCGCATGGCCTCCTTCTGTCTTGTAAATGTCTCTATCACTCTCTGTGACTCAATGTTGGATATGTCTACTGCTCTAGCCAGGAACGATCCAGATACACAGAAGGTCAATGAATCTGTGACCTTAACTGCCACTGACAGCTCCGTCCTCACCCTGGTGTGAGGCTCCAGGTTGTGTTACAGGAAGTAACAGTGCTCTGTGACCACCTCCTTATTGAATCAGAGTCACCTCCTGGTTTAGGTGTAGGTAGGAAAAGTGCTCTTAGAAAACCCGGGGTGGGTAGGGCCCCCTCTCCTCTCTATTTACAGAGTTTCCCCGCTCTGCTGCCTCTGCTCCATTTGTTGGTCATGTTACAGACCCAGAGACACTGTACCTACAGTCCCCATACCTCGTCCAGGGTTGGGTCACCAGATCCTCTGTCCTCCCTGAATGTCTGCAGCAGTTCACAACACAACCTCCAGAAAACCATCCACAGCACCTCCACTAACTTTACAAAAGCAGAAGTAAGTCAAAAGCCCCTCACCTGTATGTTGGATGCTGGTCCTTTTAAATAACACTGGAAGGGTTCCTCGTGCTGCTGAATGAATCTTCAGCTGAGAGTGACTACCACAGGCGGTCAGTGGACATGCACAGACCAAGTTTCAAAGAAGTACATCAAAGCTGCTGCTATGGTACATTGACATCACATTCAAATCCACCCTCAAAGGAACAACACATACAAGGTACAATTGAGCGAGAGCACTGCGCAGTTTGGGACACTGTGCAGGGCATAGTAGAGGTGGCCTGCTGTGAAGACCACGCTGACAACACATAGATGATGCGACTGGGCTGGAGCCCCGCCCAGCGTGGGATATTGTGCAGACCGCACTGGAAGTGGCCGGCTGTGCGATTCACATCTCTTTATGGATCCCAATTCTGTACCGTCAGCAGCAGTCATGATGCAGAGTCTAAAAGCGTGGCTCGGGACAGATACAGAGGGAAAGAAATTCACTTTACAAGGAGAACTGAAAAAAGAGTGAAGTCGAAAGTTTGCAGGAATATGTGAAATGGACAGGGGAAAGTGAATAAATGGAAGGGTGAGGCCATGGTGAGATTCAAACACAAGAATGAGAATATTAAAATTAAGGTGCTGCCAGACTGGGAGCCAATGGAGATCAGTGAGCACAGCGGTGATGGGTGATCGGGATTTGGTGTGAGTTAGGATACAGGCAGCAGAGTTCTGGATGGGCTGTGGTTTATGGTGGTTTAAAACTGGGAGGGTGACCAGGATAGAATTGGAATAGTCAAGTGTGGATTTAACGGTGACACGGATGAGGGTTTATGCAGCAGATGGGCTGAGGCAGAAATGGAGATGGGTGATTTCACAGAGGTGGTAGTAGGCACACTTGGTTTTGGAGAGAATATGGAGATGAACTCAGCTCAGGCTTAAATGTAACACAGAAGTTGTAAACAGTCTGGTTCAAGCTCAGATATTGGGAAGGGTGGAGTATGTGCTTCCCAGATAGGGGATGGAGTTTGAGATGGAGACCAATGACACTGGCTTCAGTCTTCCCAAAACTTACATTACAGAACAGTATTTCAGTGAAACAGGGTTTACAGATCTCCTAGCCTGAAACAGAGACAGCAACAGTAGCAGAGAGAGTAAATGACAAGCACTGTAATACAGTTGACAATGGTTTATAGAGCTAATAGCTGAAGATATTCACCAGGCATACAACAGCGGCAAGAAGGGCATAGTAAATTACAGGAGCAGTAATGCAGTTAAACATGGTTTAATGAATTAATAGTTGGATAGAGAGACTTACCAGGGACACCAATAATAGCCAGAATGGGATAGTAAATGGATTGAATAATCCTCAATGTGAAATAGATACGATCGTTTAATGAGTACCAATTATAATATGTAGAAAGAGAGTAAATAACCGAGGATAAACTCCTGTCCACCGTTGTAACATTCCAATCTATTGTTCTCAGATTCTGACCCATTGTTGTAACATTCCAATCTATTGTTCTCAGATTCTGACCCATTGTTGTAACATTCCTGTCTTTTGTTCTCAGATTCTGATCTATCCTCTCTCTATCTCTCTGGAGCAGCTGATCTGTGTAAGTGCCGGAGCTGATGTTCCCACTGACACTATGGAATAACACATTGAAAGAAGCCCCTTATTAATAGAAGATGGAAAACACAATTAGGGTCCATGGAGACTGACATTAATTACAGTCACGGAACAAACAGATTCAGTTAACCCTTTTCAATCCAACACTTTTTGTACCACAATAAAGTTGAACATTTACCCAGTCTGGATGGAATGTATGAGGTTCGCTGAGGGAGGGAATGGTGGAAATAGCCGAGGCACTGGCCAGAATCTTCCAATCCCCCTTGGATATGGGCGTGATGAGAGATTTCCACAGGCTTACACCTCTCTGGGTGAAGAAACTTCTCCTCATCTCAGTCCTTGAAAGTTTTACCACGTATCCTTAGACTATGACCCCTGGCTCTGGACTCCCCCACCATCAGGAACATCCTTCCTGCATCTACCCTGACCAGTCATGTCAGAATTTTATAGGTTTCGATGAGATCCCTCCTCACTCTTCTGAATTCCAGTGAATATAGTCCTAACCGACTCAATGACTCCTCATACATCAGTCCCGCTATCCCAGGAATCAGTCTGGTAAAACTCTACTGTACTCCCTCTATAGCAAGAACATCCTTCCTCCGATAAGGAGACCAAAACTACACACAATATTACAAGTGCGGCCTCACCTGTATAATTGCAGCAAAACATCCCTGCTCCTGTACTCGAATCCTCTCGCTATGAAGGTCAACATAACATTTGCCTTTTTCTACCGAATGTTGCATCTGCATGCTTACCTTCAGTGACTGGTGTACGAGAACACCCAGGTGTCGCTGCATATTCCCCTCTCTCAGTTAAATGGTCAGCCATTCAATTGTTTTCCATAATAAATTTCCCTGTTTCTGACTGTAACGGACCAACATTTGGCTTCACCAATTTTTTCCGCTTCACATACCTATAGATACGTTTACAGTCAGTTTTTATGTTCCCTGCAAGCTTCCTCTCGAGCTCCATTTTCCCCTTCTCAATCAATCCCTTGGTGCTCCTTTGCTGAATTTTAAACTGCTCCCAATCCTCAGGTCTGTTGTTTTTCTCTGGGAAATTTATTTGCCTCTTCCTTGGATCTAATGCTATATCTAATTATCCTAGTATGCCATGATTTGGCTGCCTTTTCCGTTTTACTTTTGCGCCAGACAGGAGTAAACAATTGTGGCAGTTCATCAATGTGCTCTTTGAATGTTTGCCATTGCCTTTCCACCGTCATCTCTTTAAGTTGTCAATGTATGATCGACAACTTATGCCTCATACCTTTGTAGCTTACTTTATTAAGATTCACGACTCTCGTCTCAGAATCAATTAGGTCACTCTCCATTGCGATGAAGAATTCTATCATATTATGGTCGCTCATCCCGAGGGATCTCGCACAACTAGATTGTCAATTATTCCTCTCTCATTACACAATAACCAGTCTAGGATAGCCTGTTCTCCAGTTGGTTCCTCAAAGAATTGGCCCCGAAAACCATCCCGTATATTCTCCAGGAATTCCTCCACAATGTATTGTGACCAATTTGATTTGCCCAATCTATATGCAGATTCAAGAAACCCATAATTACAGATGTTCCTTTATCGCATGCGTCTCTAATTTCCTGTTCAATGCCATTCCCAAATTCAGCACTACAGTCTGGGGGTCTATATACAACCCCCACTAACGTTTTCTACCCCTTAGTGTTTCTCAGCTCTACCCATACAGATTCGATATCGTCAGAGCTAATATTCTGCCTCACCATTGCGTTCATTTACTCTTTAATCAGCAAAGCAACTCCACGGGGGTGGAGATAGGCCGTTTTACTGATGGTGTGAATATTTGGCAGGAAGCTCATCTCAAGGCATCTCAGGGTTAACTATGTAACTAAGTCTGTGAGCAGTTTGGCTTAGTCTCAAACATTTACAAAGGAGAGGGATGGAGTGTGTAACTAGGAAATGTTTGGAGCAGAGACAGAAAGCAATGGCTTCAATCTTCTCAATATTTAATTGGCATTGCAGATGTGTGAAGTAATACATTTAGAAAGGATGAATGAAGAGAGACAATACAAGTTAAATGGGACAACTATAAAGATGGTGAAATAACAGAGACACCTGGGATTTGTACACAAATCTTTGAAGGTGGCAGGAAAGGTTAACTTGACAGTTCATAAATGTATGGGATCCTAGGGTTTATAAATAGAGGCAAAAAGAACAAAAGCAAGGACATTATGTGAAACATATATAAAATACTAGTTCAGCTGCACCTGGAGTCTTGTGTCGAATACTGGGAACCACACTTTAGGGAGGACATGAAGCCTTCGGAGAGGGTACAGAACTGTTTTACTAGTATTTGACAGGGTATGAGGAATTACAGTTATGTAGCTGGGGTTGTTCTGCTTAGAGCAAAGAACTTTCAGAGGAGATTTGATTGAGGTGTTTAACATTCGGAAGGATTTAGATAAATTAAATAAAGAGAAACTATTTCCAATGTCCAAGAGACACAGATTTAAGGCGATTGGTAAAAGAAGCAGATATGAGGATTTTTGTTTCTGAGTGGTTTGGATTTGGAATGCAATGTCTGATAGACTGACGGATACAGATTCAATAGTATATCCCAAAAGGGAATTGGATAAATATCTGAAGGAGAAAAAATGCAAGGATATAGTGAAAGAGCCAGGGAGTGGGACTAACTGGATTGCTCTTTGAAAGGGACAGCACAGACTTGATGGGCCGAATGACCTCATTATGTCTGTGCTATTCTATGAATCTATAATGGTTCCCACCTGGACTTTCACAATATTCCTATCCTTTCACAAGGAGTTTGATCAAGTACCACATAAAAACCGTGTTACCAAATTAGAAACACATGGGATAAAAGGACCAATATCAGCTGTGGTTCAGTTTGTAGCTCTCTCCCCTTTCAGTCACAAGCTTCTAGGATCAAGTGTCACTGCAGGACTTGATCAGAAGAATCAATGCTGACACTGCAGTGCAGTACTGAGGGAGTGTTGCAGTGTCAGAGGTGCAGTCTATCGAATGAAACTTTAAACCAAGTTGCAGTCTGCCCTCTCAGGTGGATGTTAAAGATCCCATCGCACTATGTAGAAGCAGAGCAGGGGAATTATTCCCGGTGTCCTGGTCAATATTTATCCTTAAATCAACATCACAAAAACAGATCTGATCATTCTCACATGACTGCTTGTGGGATCTTGCTGTGCAGAAATAGTCTGCCTGTTTCCTACATTACAAGAGTGACTTCGCTTTAAGAAGTATACATTGGTTGTAAATCACTTTGGGACATGCAGTGGTCATGAAAGGCGTTTCATAAATGGAAGTCTGTTCTTTTATTTTCAATGTCAGCATGTGGGAAATTAGCACAGTGACAGAAAGTAGAGAGTAATGGAGAATGGTTATTGTTCAGTCTGGAGGGAAGTACACAGTGGGGTTCCCCAGGGTCACTGTTGCTGCATGTTAATGCAATGGGCTTGTGTACAGAGGGGATTATGTCTTAGTTTTCACATGGCGGGAAAGTCAAAAATGTTAATAAACAGTGAGAAGGATAGTAACAGACTTCAGGAGGACAGAGACTGACTGGTGAAATGGGCTGGCTGATGGCAAATGTAATTTAACACAGTGAAGTGTGAGGTGAAACATTTGGGTAGGAAGTGCAAGGGAAGGCAACAGAAACAAATGGGTATTGTTTAAATGAGGAGACAGGAACAGAGAGACTTGGTGTGTATTCAGACAGATCTTTGAAGGCCGCACGAAAAGTTGACAAGTTTATGTCTGATATAACAGACATCAGGTAGAAAATACTATTGAGAAGCAGGCAGAACATCGAAGGTCCAGTGGGGAAGTGAAAAAGCAAATAAGAGAAGCAAAGAGTGAGCATGAAAAGAGGCGAGCATTGAAGGAAATCCCAAAGTTTTCTATTGGGATCTAAATAGTAAAAGGGTAGTAAAAGGAACAATGGGGCCGACTCCGGACCATAAAGGGGATTTGCACATGGAGGCAGAGGATATAGCTGAGGTAATAAATGAATAATTTCCATCTGTCTTTACCAAGGAAGAAGATATGGAATCCTTTCCTTTATTAGCCGAGGTATAGAATATACGAGCAGGGAGGTTATGCTAGAATTGTATAACTCATTGGTTAGGACACAACTTGAGTACTGTGTGCAGTTCTGGTCACCTCATGACAGAAAGGATGTAATTGCACCAGAGAGGGTACAAAGGAGATTTATGAGGATGTTGCCTGGACTGGAAAAATGCAGCTCTGAGTAAAGATTGGACAGGCTGGGGTTGTTCTTCTTGGAATAGAGAAGGCTGAGGGGAAATCTGATTGAAATGTACAAAACCGGGAGGGGCCTGGATAGAGTGGAGGTGAAGGGTCTATTCACCTTCGCAAAGAGGTCAGTGACGAGGGGGCATGGAATTAAAGTGATTGGTAGAAAGATTAAAAGGGAGCTGCGGATTTTATTTTTCACCCAGCGGGTGGTGGGAGCCTGGAACTCACTTTCTGAAAGGGTAGTTGAGGCAGAAACCCACAACTCATTCACAAGGTGTCTGGATATGCACCTCAAGTGCTGTAATCTATCAAATGCTGGAAGGTAGGATTGGAATGGATGGATCGTTTTTTGGACAGCATAGACACGATGGGCCAAGTGGTCTCTCTCTGTGCCATAAACTTTCTATGATTCTAAGATGCAACCCAGGCAATGTTGAAAGAGGAGGTAATTCAGACACGAGTGGGGTTTAAAATTGATAAAGAGGAAGTATTAGATAGGCTGTCTGGAATTAAATTGAATAAAACACCAGGACCAGATGAGATGTATCCAAGGATACCGAGGGAAGTGAGGGTGGAAATCGCAGAGGCACTGGACGTAATTTTTCAGTCTTTCTTAGACTTGGCGGTGATGCCAGAGGACTGGAGAATTGTCAACGTTACACCCTTGTTCAAAAAAGGGTGTAAAGATAAAGCCAGCAACTACAGGCCTGTCAGTTAAACTTCGGTGGTGGGAAAACTTCTAGAAAGAAATAATCTTGGACAAAGCTAATAGTCACATGGACAAATGCAAGTTAATTAAACAAGCCAGCATGGACTTCTTGAGAGAACATCATGTTTAACTAATTTGCTGGAGATGTTTGAGGTGGTATCAGAGAGAGTTGATGAGGGCAATTCTGTTGATGTGGTATTGAGTTTGATTTTCACATAACGGTCTATTCAGTTTCAAATGAACCTGCCTCCACCATTCTCAAGCTGTGCATTCCAGACATTTAACTATTCCCTGCATGCAAAAACCTTTTGATACAATGCCACACAACAGACCTGTGAGCAAACTTGTAGCTCATGGAATAAAAGGGACAGTAGCAACATAGATACAAAATTAGCTGAGTGACAGGAAACAAAGTGTAGGATAGTGTAGAACTTCAAAAGGACACACACAAGTTGCTGGAATGGGCAGAGAGGTGGCAGATGAAGTTCAATACTGAGAAATATGAAGTGATTCATGTTGGTAGGAAGAACATGGGGTGACAATATACAATTCTATAGGGTGTGCAGGAGCAGAGGAACCTGTGTGTATTTGTGCAGAAGTCATTGAATGCGGCAGAACAGGTTGAGAAAGTGTTTAATAAAGCTTACAGTACCCTGGGCTTTATTAATAGCGGCAGAGAGTACAAGAGCAAGGAAGTTATATTGAACTTATATAAGACACTATTTCAGCCTCAGCTGTGGTATTGCGTCCAGTTCTGGGTGCCACACTTGAGGAAAGACGTGAGGGCATTAGAGAGAGTGCAGAAAAGATTCACCAGAATTATTCCCAGGATGAGGAATTTCAGTTATGAAGGTAGATTTGAGAAGTTCGGACTGTTTTTCTCGGAGAAGGCTGAGAGGTGATTTATTAGAGGTTTCAAAAATCATGAGGTGTCTGGACAGAGTAGATAGAGAGAAACAGTTCCCACTCGTGAAAGGATCGAGAACGAGGGGGCACAGATTTAAAGTCATGGGTAAAAGAAGCAAAGACGACCTGAGGAAAATATTTTTTCACACAGTGTGTGGTTAGAGTCTGGAATGCACTGCCGGAGAGTGTGGTGGAGGCAGGTTCAATTAAAGCTGATTAGATTGTTATATGAAAAGGAAGAATGTTCAGGATTACAGGAAGAAGGCAGGGAACGGCATTCGGTGAATTACTCTTTCGGAGAGCCAGTGCAGATACGAAAGGCTGAATTGGTCCTCCTGTGCTGTAATAATTCTCTGATGTTCTTATTACAGGATGCTGACCAAGGGGACACTGTGATGGGGCGTCTCAGATGGGTGTAATGGTGGAGAATGGGGAATTCATGGCTGGAAAGGGAAGTTGTCCTATGGGAACTGGAATCTTAGCAGGGACTCTCCGACAGCCTGTCCAGGTCCAAGGCATCGAGGAAATATCTTCCCACCCATCCCCTCCTGAGGTGGCCTCCGGATTCCTGGTGCCAATGCCTGTGTCCTCATGATGGTGATGATATGAAGGGTGCAGCAGAACACCATGAACTCAGACACCTGCTCCAGTGTGTACTGGAGGGCTCTCCCCGAGCGGTTCAGACATCGGAAGCATTGCTTCATCACACCGATGGTCTGTTCCACCATGTTCCTGGCGACTCCATTGCTCACATTATACACATGTTAATTGCGTAACTAACGGTTGACGGTGGGAGGTGGTTTGGGGGTGTGGAAACATGGGCTGTGTCTAGAGGGGTTTCATTCATCTCCAAGGAGCCACATTCTGGTTCTTCATGGAGCCCCGATGTGTTGGGACCGGCTGGCTGCTTCAGAATGAAGGTATGGTGGCTGCTGCCAGGATCGTGGACATTCACCAACATGACGGACTGGCCATGCTAACACACCAACTGTACATTAATGGAGTGAAAGTTCTTTCAGTTCCTGTACCTCAACCCAGGGGTTGACATGGGGTCCCCGCAGAGCCACCGACACCATCAGGAATCCCGCTATCCTGACAAAGCCACGGAATCTCTCATCCTGCTTCTCCCTGCTGAGGGAGAAATTGATGACATAGATGGTCACCCTCACTTCCCAGAATTATCAATGGACAACACACAGGCCTAGTAACTACTGGCCAGTTAGTTTAGCATCAGTTGTGAGGACCGTTTTAGAAGCAATAATCAGGGGAAAAGGACAACACACACTTGGAGAGGTTGAGTTAATTAAGGATTGTCAGCACGGATTTCTAAAAGGCATATCATGCTTGATGAACTAATTGAATTTATTTAGAAAATCAGAGAAGGTTGATGAAGGGAATGTGGTGGATGTTGTCTAGTGGATTGTATGAAATTATTTGACGAAGAACCACACAGAAGCTTGGTTAACAAAATTGAACCTCATGGAAAAGTATCCATTTGGATCAAAAATTGACCAATGGACATAAAAAAGAGAAATGTGTTAAATGGTTGTTTTTCAGACTGGAGGATGGTAGACAGTGATGTTCCCCAAGGGTCAGTGCTTAGGACCACTGTTTGTTTTTTTGCTATATATAAGTTACATGGATCTTGGAATACAGAGTAGAATTTCAAAAATTTCTTATGATACCAATCTTGGAGGTGTGGTAAACATTGAGGATGTTGCAAACCACCCGTAGCAGGATATAAATAGGCTAGCAGAATGGACAGAGAAGTGGCAGGTGGAATTTCATACAACGGAGTGTGAGATGATGTATTTTGTCAGAAGGAATAGGAAGGTAATATAGACTTAATGACACAGTTCTAAAGATTGTGCAGGGACAGAGCGACCTGGGGCTGCATATGCATTGATATTTGAAATTGGCAGGACATATTAGGAGAGTGTTTAGTGAAGCATATCAGATCTTGGACTTCATCATTAGAGACAATGACTTCAAAAGGATACTGGATGGACACTCGAAGGAGATGATCTTGCAGGGATACGGGGACTGACTGGGAGAGTGGGACTGACTGGATTGTTCCACAGGGAGCGGGCACCGAGGGGCCCAATGGCCTTCTTCTGTGCCATAAATATATCTATCACTCTCTATGACTCTCTGTTTGATATGTCTCCTGCTCCTGCCTGGAAATATTCAGATACATGGAAGTTCACTGAAACTGTGACCTTAACAGCCACAGACAACTCCGTCCTCACTCTGGTGTGAGGCTCCAGGTCATGTTGCATGAGGTGACACAGCTCTGTGACCACCTCCTAATTGAATTGAATCAGAATTACCTCACACACTGCTCCTGGGTTAGGTGTACATAGGAAAAGTGCTCTTGGTAAACCCAGGGTGGGTAAGGCAGAAACCCCTCCTCCTCTAACTTTACAGAGCTTCCCCTCTCTGCAGCCTCTGCTCCATTTGTTGGTCCTGTTACAGACCCTGGGACACTGTAAGGCCGGTGAGCCTTACGTCAGTGGTAGGGAAATTATTAGAGAGGAGTCTTCAGGACAGGATTTGCTCCCATTTGGAAACAAACGAACTTATTAGCGAGAGGCAGCATAGTCTTGTGAAGGGGAGACCGTGTCTTACGAATTTGATTCAGTTTTTTGAGGACGTGACGAAGATGATTGATGAGGGAAGGGCAGTGGATGTTATCTATATGGACTTTAGTAAGGCCTCTGACAAGGTCCCGCATGGCAGACTGGTACAAAAGGTGAAGTCACACGGGATCAGCGGTGAGCTGGCAAGATGGATACAGAAGTGGCTCGGTCATAGAAGACAGAGGGTATCAGTGGATGGGTGTTTTTCTGAATGGAGGGATGTGACTAGTGGTGTTCCGCAGGGATCAGTGCTGGGACGTTTGCTGTTTGTAGTATGTGCAAATGATTTGGAGGAAAATGTAGCTGGTCTGATTAGTAAGTTTGCGGACAACACAAAAGTTGGCGGAGTTGCAGATAATGATGAGGATTGTCAGAAAATACAGCAGGATATGCGTGGCTTGAGAGATGGTGCAGGAGGGAGGGGTTCAGATTTTTGGGACATTGGGACCGGTTCTGGGGGAGGTGGGACTATTGCAAATTGGACGGTCTACACCTGGGCCGGACTGGAACCAATGTCCTTGGGGCTGCTTTTGCTAACGCTGTTGGAGAGGGTTTAAACTAATGTGGCAGGGGGATGGGAACCAAAAGAGGTCAGTAGAGAGTAAGGATGCAGTAACTAAAGCCTGTAAGGAACTAGATAATGAAGTCAGCATGACTAAGGGAAAGAGTAGGCAGGGAGCAGATGATGAAAGCAAAGGGCCTGATGGTCTGAGGTGTATTTGTTTTAATGCAAGAAGTGTAGTAGGTAAGTCAGATGAACTTAGGGCTTGGATTAGTACCTGGGAGTATGATGTTATTGCTATTACTGAGACTTGGTTAAGGGAAGGGCATGATTGGCAACTAAATATCCCAGGATATCGATGCTTCAGGCGGGATAGAGAGGGAGGTAAAAGGGGTGGAGGAGTTGCATTACTGGTCAAAGAGGATATCACAGCTGTGCTGAAGGAAGGCACTATGGTTGACTCGAGCTGTGAGGCAATATGGGCAGAACTCAGAAATAGGAAGGGTGCGGTAACAATGTTGGGGCTGTTCTACAGGCCTCCCAACAGCGAGCGTGAGATAGAGGTACAAATATGTAAACAGATTATGGAAAGATGTAGGAGCAACGGGGTGGTGGTGATAGGAGATCTTAATTTTCCCAACATTGACTGGGATTCACTTAGTGTTAGAGGTCTAGATGGAGCAGAATTTGTAAGGAGCATCCAGGAGGGTTTTCTAGAGCAGTATGTAAATAGTCCAACTCGGGAAGGGGCCATACTGGACCTGGTGTTGGGAAATGAGCCGGGCCAGGTGGTTGACGTTTCAGTAGGGGACTACTTTGGGAATAGTGATCACAATTCCGTAAGCTTTAAAATACTCATGGACAAAGACGAGAGTGGTCCTAAAGGAAGAGTGCTAAATTGGGGGAAGGCCAACTATACCAAAATTCGGTCGGAGCTGGGGAATGTAGATTGGGAGCAGCTGTTTGAAGGTAAATCCACATTTGATATGTGGGAGACTTTTAAAGAGAGGTTGATTAGCGTGCAGGAGAAACATGTTCCTGTGAAAATGAGGGGTAGAAATGGCAAGATTAGGGAACCATGGATGACAGGTGAAATTGTGAGACTAGCTAAGAGGAAAAAGGAAGCAGACATAAGGTCTAGGCAGCTGCAGAAAGACGAAGCTTTGAAAGAATATCGGGATTGTAGGCACAATCTGAAACGAGGAATTAAGAGGGCTAAAAGGGGTCATGAAATATCTTTAGCAAACAGGGTTAAGGAAAATCCCAAAGCCTTTTATTCATATATAAGGAGCAAGAGAGTAACTAGAGAAAGGATTGGCCCACTCAAGGACAAAGGAGGAAAGTTATGCGTGGAGTCAGAGAAAATGGGTGAGATTCTAAACGAGTACTTTGCATCGGTAGTCACCGAGGAGAGGGACATGACGGATGTTGAGGTTAGGGACAGATGTTTGATTACTCTAGGTCAAGTCGGCATAAGGAGCGAGGAAGTGTTGGGTATTCTAAAAGGCATTAAGGTGGACAAGTCCCCAGGTCCGGATGGAATCTGTCCCAGGTTACTGTGGGAAGCGAGAGAGGAAATAGTTGGGGCCTTAACAGATATCTTTGCAACATCCTTAAACACGGGTGAGGTCCCGGAGGACTGGAGAATTGCTAATGTTGTCCCCTTGTTTAAGAAGGGTAGCAGGGAAAATCCAGGTAATTATAGACCGGTGAGCCTGACGTCAGTGGTAGGGAAGTTGCTGGAGAAGATACTGATGGATAGGATCTATTCCCATTTGTAAGAAAATGGGCTTATCAGTGATAGGCAACATGGTTTTGTGCAGGGAAGGTCATGTCTTATCAACTTAATAGAATTCTTTGAGGAAGTGACAAAGTTGATTGATGAGGGAAGGGCTGTAGATGTCATATACATGGACTTCAGTAAGGCGTTTGATAAGGTTCCCCATGGTAGGCTGATGGAGAAAGTGAAGGCGCATGGGGTCCAAGGTGTACTAGCTAGATGGATAAAGAACTGGCTGGGCAACAGGAGACAGAGAGTAGCAGTGGAAGGGAGTTTCTCAAAATGGAGACGTGTGACCAGTGGTGTTCCACAGGGATCCGTGCTGGGACCACTGTTGTTTGTGATATACATAAATGATTTGGAGGAAAGTATAGGTGGTCTGATTCGGAAGTTTGCAGACGACACTAAGATTGGTGGAGTAGCAGATACTGAAGGGGACTGTCAGAGAATACAGCAGAATATAGATAGATTGGAGAGTTGGGCAGAAAAATGGCAGATGGAGTTCAATCAGGGCAAATGCGAGGTGATGCATTTTGGAAGATCCAATTCAAGAGTGAACTACACAGTAAATGGAAAAGTCCTGGGGAAAATTGATGTCCAGAGAGATTTGGGTGTTCAGGTACATTGTTCCCTGAAGCTGGCAACGCAGGTCAATAGAGTGGTCAAGAAGGCATACGGCATGCTTTCCTTCATCGGACTGGGTATTGAGTACAAGAGTTGGCAGGTCATGTTACAGTTGTATAGGACTTTGGTTCGGCCACATTTGGAATACTGCGTGCAGTTCTGGTCGCCACATTACCAAAAGGATGTGGATGCTTTGGAGAGGGTGCAGAGGAGATTCACCAGGATGTTGCCTGGTATGGAGGGCGCTAGCTATGAAGAGAGGTTGAGTAGATTAGGATTATTTTCAATAGAAAGATGGAAGTTGAGGGGGAACCTGATTGAGGTGTACAAAATCATGAGAGGTATAGACAGAGTGGATAGCAAGAAGCTTTTTCCCAGAGTGGGGGATTCAATTACAAGGGGACACGAGTTCAAAGTGAAAGGGGAAAAGTTTAGGGTGGATATGCGTGGAACTTCCTTTCGGCAGAGGGTGGTGGGTGCATGGAACGCTTTGCCAGCGGAAGTGGTAGACGCGGGTACGATAGCGTCTTTTAAGATGTATCTAGACAGATACATGAATGGGCGGTAAGTAAAGAGATACAAACCCTTAGAAAATAGGCGACAGGTTTAGATTGAGGATTTGGATCGGCGTAGGCTTGGAGGGCCAAAGGGCCTGTTCCTGTGCTGTAATTTTCTTTGTTCTTTGTTCTTTGTAAATTACAGGAGCAGTAATGCTGTTAAAATTGGTTTATAGAATTAATATCTAGATAGAGAGACTTACCAGGGACACCAATAATAGCCAGGATGGGATAGTAAATGTATTGAATAATCTTCAGTGCGAGATGGATACGAGTGTTTAATGACATCCAATCATAATATGTAGAAAGGTAGTAAAGATCCGAGGATAAACTCCTGTCCATTGTTGTAACATTCCAGTCATTTGTTCTCAGATTCTGATCTATCCTTTCTCTCTCTCTGGAGCTGCTGATCTCTGTTGTGCCGGGGTTGATGTTCCAGCTGAAACTATGGGACAACACATGGGAGCCCCTTATTAATAGAAGATGGAAAACCTCCAGTGACACAATTAGGGTCCATTGGGATTGACATTAATTACAGACACTGAACAAACAGATTCAGATAACCCTTTTCAATACAGCATTTTTGTACCACAATAAAGTAGATCATTTACCCAGTCTGGATGGGATGCATGTGGGTTGCTGAGGGATGGAATGGTGGAAGTAGCAGAGGCACTGGCCAGCATATTCCAATCCCTCTTGTACATGGGAGTGATAACGTAATTTCACTGGCTCACCACTCTCTGGGTGTTGAAATTTCTCCTCATTTCAGTCCTGAAAAGTTTACCCCGTATCCTTCGACTATGACCCCTGGTTCTGGTCTCCCCCACCATCGGGAGCATCCTTCCTACAACTACCCTGTCAAGTCCTGTTCGAATTTTATAGGTTTCTATGAGATCCCTCTTCACTCTTCCGAACTCCAGCGAATATAATCCTAACTCTCCTCATACATCAGTCCCGCCATCCCAGGAATCAGTCTGATAAACCTTTGTTGCACTTTCTCTATAGCAGGAACATCCTTTCTCGGAGAAGGAGACCACAACTGCACACAATATTCCAAGTGCGGCCTCACCAAGGCCCTGTATAATTGCAGGAAGACATCCCTGCTCCTGTACTCGAATCCTGTCTCTCTGAAGGCCAACATAACATTCGCCTTTTTCTACCGCCTGTTGCACCTGCAAGCTTACCTTCAGTGACTGGTGTACGAGAACACCCAGGTCTCGTTGCATATTGCCCTCTCTCAGTTTATAGCAGTTCACATAATAATCTGCCTTCCTGTTTTTGCTACCAAAGTGGATAATCTCACATTTATTCACATTATACTGCATCTGCCATGCAATAGCTCACTCACTCAACTTGTCCAAATCACCCTGAAGCCACTCTGCATCCTCCTCACAACTCACCCTCCCACCCAGTTCTGTGTCTTCTGAAAATTTGGAGATATTACATTTAGTTCCTTCATCTAAATCATTAATATAGAGTGTGAATAGCTGGGGTCCTAGCACCGATCCCTGTGGTACCCCACTAATCACTGCCTGCCTTTTGGAAAAAGATCCGTTTATCACTACTCTTTTTTTCCATCTGCCAACCACTAACCCCATGCGCTTTAATTTTACACACTAATCTCTTATGTGGGACTTTGTCGAAAGCATTCTGAAAGTCCAAATAAACCACATTCTCTGGCTCCCCCTCATCCACTCTGTTAGTTACATACTCGAATAGTCTGATAGATTTATCAAGCATGATTTCCCTTTCGTAAACCCATGCTGACTCTATCCGTTTCTAACACTGTTCTCCAAGTGCTCTGTCACACAAACTTTGATAATGGACTCTAGAACTTTCCCCACTACCGACGTCAGGCTGACTTGTCTATAATGCCCTGCTTTATTTCTACCTCCCTTTTTAAATGGTGGGGTTACATTAGCTGCCCACCAATCAGCTGGAACTGTTCCAAAGTCGAGAGAAGCTTGAAAGATGACCACCAAAGCATCCACTATTTTTAGGTCACTTCCTTAAGTAATCTGGGATGTCGATTATCAGGCCCTGAGGATTTATCGGCCTTCAATACCATCAACTTCCCCAACACAATTTCTCTACTAATACTGATTTCCTTCGGTTCCTTCCTCTCACTAAACCCTGTGTTCCCCAACATTTCTGGTAAGATATTTGTGCCATCCTTTCTGAAGACAGAATCAGAGTATGCATTTAGTTGGTTAGCCATTTCTTTGTTTCCCATAATAAATTCCCATGTTTCTAACTGTAAGGACCTACATTTGTCTTAACCAATCCTTTCCTCTTCACATACCTACAGAAACCTTTACAGTCAGGTTGTATGTTCCCCACAAGCTTACTCGTGTACTTCATTTCCCCCTTATTACTCAATCACTTGGTCCTCCTTTGCTGAATTCTAAACTGCTCCCAATCCTCAGGTCTGTTGTTTCTTTCTGGCGAATGTATATGCCTCTTCCGTGAATCCAATACTATCTCTAATTTTCCTTGTAACCCATGGTTTGGCTACCTTTCCCATTTTACCTTTGCGCCAGACAGGAGTAAACAATTGTTGCAGTTCATCAATGCACTCTTTGAATATTGCCATTGCCTTTCCACCATCATCCCTTTAAGTAACGTTTCCCAATCCATCACAGCCAACTCGTGCCTCATACCTTCATACTTTTCTTTATTAAGATTCACGACCCTAGTCTCAAAATCAACTACGTCACTCTCCATCTTAGAGTCATAGATTCGTACAGCATAGAAACAGGCCCTTCGGCCCACTGCGTCCATGCCGACCATAATGCCGATCTATACTGATTCCACGTGCCTGCATTAATTCCATATCCGTCTATGCTTTGCTCATTCAAATACCTGTCCAGATGACTCTTAAATGTGGCTACTGTTCCTGCCTCCACCACCTCCTCTGGCAGCTCATTCCAGATATGCACTATTCTTTGTGTGAAAAATGTACCCTTTTAATCCCCTTTTATCCTCCTCCCTTTCATCTTAAATCTATGCCCTCTAGTTTTAGTCACCCCTGCCATGGGAAACAGACTCTGGCTACCTGCTCTATCTATGCCTGTCATAATTTTATATACCTCCATCATGTTCCCTCTCAGCCGTCTTTGCTCCAGGGAAAACAGACCCAGCCTACCCAATCTCTCTTTATAACTCAAGCCCTCCAAACCAGGCAACATCCTTATGAATCTTTTCTGCACCGTCTCTTGCTTAATCACATCTTTCCTGTAGTGCTGCGACTAGAACTGCACACTGTACTCCAAATGCGGAATAACCAATGTTATGTACAACTGTAACATGACGTCCCAACTCTTGTACTCCATGCCGCAGTTGATGGAGACAAGCATGCCATACACCTTATTCACCACCCAGTCTACCTGTGTTGTCACATTCAGGGAACTATGCACTTGCACCCCAAGGTCTCTCTTCTCAACAACACTCCCCAGGCCCTGTCATTCACTGGTTATGTCCTGCCCTGGTTTAACTTCCCAAAATGCATCACCTCGCACTTGACTGCATTAAATTCCATTTGCCAATCCATTGCCCACTTTCCAAGTTTATCTGTATCCTGTTGTAACCTTAGACAACCTTCTTCACTTTCTACTATTCCATCAATTTTTGTGTCATCTGCAAACTTACCAATCATGCCCCCTACATTCATATCCAAGTCATTAATATATATGACAAACAAGAGAGGGCCCAGAACCGATCCCTGCGGCACACCACTGGACACTGGCCTCCAATCTGAAAAACAACCCTCCACTTCCACCCTCTGCCTCCTATTACCAAACCAATTTTGAATCCAATTGGCTAGCACACCCTGGATCCCATGTGTTCGAACCTTCTGGACCAGCCGACCATGCGGGACCTTGTCAAAGGCCTTGCTAAAGTCCATGTAAACAACGTCCATCGCCCTGCCCTCGTCAATCCTCTTGGTCACCTCCTCAAAAAACTCAATCAAATTCCTGAGACATGATTCCCATGCACAAAGCCATGCTGAATATCTCTAATCAGATGTTGCCTTTCCAAATGCATATAAATCCTGTCTGTCTGAATCCCTTCCAATAACTTTCCCACCACTCATGTAAGGCTCACTGGCCTGCAGATCCCTAGCTTATCACTGCTGCCCTTATTAAATAAAGGCACAACATTAGCTATCCTCCGGTCTTCCGGTACCCCACCCGTGGCTAACGATAATGTAGAAATCTCTGCTCGGGCTCCAGGAATATCCTTCCTTTCTTGCCATAGCATCCTAGGATACACCTGGTCAGGCCCTCGGGATTTATCTACCTTAATGCGCTTCAGAACCTCCAACACATCCTCCTTTGTAATGTTGATATGCTCCAGGATATCGCTGTTCCCTCCCTTGAACTCACTAGCTTCCATGTCGTCTCCATGGTAAATAAAAACGAGAAGTATTAATTTAAGACCTCGCCCATTTCCCGTGGCTCCACACATAGATTACCACACTGATCCTTAAGGGGACCTACTCTCCCCCTCGCGTCCCTTTTCCTCTCAATATACTTATAAAATATTTTACGATTCTCCTTTAGCTTATCTGCCAGCGAAATCTCATGGTCCCTTTTCACCCTCCTAATTTCCTTATTAAGAGTACTCCTACATCCCCTGTACTCCTCGAGGGACTCGTTTGATCCCCACTGTCTGTACCTGACATATGCCTCCTCCTTTGTCCTGACCAGAACCTCAACATCCCTTGTCAACCAAGGTTCCCAAAACTTGCCAGCCTTGCCTTTGCATCTAACAGGAATATGCCAGCACATAACTATTCCTTTCTCACTTTTAAAAGCCTCCCACTTGCCGGACGTCCCTTTACCTGTAAACCGTATCTGCCATTCAACTTTTGAGAGTTCCTGTCTGATGCCATCGAAATGAACCTTCCTCCAATTTGGGACTTCAACCTGAGGACCAGTCCTATCCTCTTCCATAACTATCTTGAAGCTAATAGAGTTATTGTCACTGGTCCTAAAGTGCTCCCCCACTGACACATCATCTACCTGCCCATCTACATTTCCTAAGAGGAGGTCGAGTGCAGCCTTTTCTCTAGTAGAGCCATCAACATACTGCTTCAGAAAACTATCCTCGTCACACTTAACAAATTCTTGCCCATCTGATCCCTCAGCACTAAGCCAGTCCCAGTCAATATTAGGTAAGTTAAAATCACTTACTATTACAACCTTATAATTCCTACACCTATCTGTGATTTCCCGACATATGTGCTCCTCCAATTGAGCTGCCAGTCTTGCCTATCCCTCAACCACGTTTCTGTAATAGCTACAATATCACATTCCCATGTACTGACCCATGCTCTGAGTTCATCTGCCTTACCTGTAAGGCCTCTTACATTCTAGTACATGCAGTTTAGCCTACCAGATCTTCCACGCTCCCTGTCCTGCCACTGCCCGGCCTGCCTACTGGACTTTCTTGCATTAACCTCTACATTTACCTCAACTATCTCATCGGAGAGACTACTACTTTGAGTCCTATCCCCCTGCAAGACTAGTTTAAACCCTCCCGAGTAGTACTAACAAACCTCCCCGCAAGGATATTGATTCCCTTCCAGTTTAGATGCAATCCGACCCTCTTCAACAGGTCACCTCTGCACCAGAAGAGATCCCAATGATCCAAGTAGCTGAAGCCCTCCCGCCTACACCAGCTCTTCAGCCACACATTCCTTTGCCTAATCCTCCTATTCCTACCCTCACTAGCACGTGGCACAGGGAGTAATCCTGAGATTCTTCTTCTTCTTTGGGCCTCCTAGTCTCGAGAAACAATGGATACGCGCCTGGAGGTGGTCAGTGGTGTGTGGAGCAGCTCCTGGAGTGGCTATAAAGGCGTATTCTAGAGTGACAGGCTCTTCCACAGATGCTGCAGAAAAAATTGTTTGTCGGAGCTGTTACACAGTTGGCTCTCCCCTTGCGCTTCTGTCTTTTTTCCTGCCAACTGCTAAGTCTCTTCGACTCGCCACACTTTAGCCCTGCCTTAATTGCTGCCCGCCAGCTCTGGCGATCGCTGGCAACTGACTCCCACAACTTGTGATCTTTGTCAAAGGACTTCATGTCGCGTTTGCAGACGTCTTTAAAGCGGAGATGCGGACGGCTGGTGGGTCTGATACCAGTGACGAGCTCGCTGTACAATGTGTCTTTGGGGATCCTGCCAACTTCCATGTGTCTCACATGGCCAAGCCATCTCAAGCGCCGCTGACTCAGTAGTGTGTATAAGCTGGGGATGTTGGCCGCCTCGAGGACTTCTGTGTTGGAGATACGGTCCTGCCACCTGATGCCAAGTATTCTCCGGAGGCAGCGAAGATGGAATGAATTGAGAGTTGCTGTTGGCTGACATACGTTGTCCAGGCCTCGCTGCCAAAGAGCAAGGTACTGAGGACACAGGCTTGATACACTCGGAGTTTTGTGTTCCGTGTCAGTGCGCCATTTTCCCACACTCTCTTGGCCAGTCTGGACATAGCAGTGGAAGCTTTTCCCATGCGTTGTTGATTTATTTTTAGAGATACAGCACTGAAACAGGCCCTTCGGCCCACCGAGTCTGTGCCAACCATCAACCACCCACTGATACTAATCCTACACTATACCATATTCCAACCACATCCCCACCTGTCCCTATATTTCCCTACCACCTACCTCCACTAGGGGCAATTTTATAATGGCCAATTTACCTATCAACCTGCAAGTCTTTGGCATGTGGGAGGAAACCGGAGCAGCCGGAGGAAACCCACGCAGACACAGGGAGAACTTGCAAACGCCACACATTTCTGCATCTAGAGACAGGTTACTGGTGATAGTTGAGCCTAGGTAGGTGAACTCTTGAACCACTTCCAGAGCGTGGTCGCCAATATTGATGGATGGAGCATTTCTGACGTCCTGTCCCATGATGTTCGTTTTCTTGAGGCTGATGATTAGGCCAAATCCTGGGAGTAACCCTAGAGGTTCTACTTTTTAACCTTCTGCCTAACTCCCTATATTCACTGTGCAGGACCTTATCTCTCTTCCTGTGTATATCGTTAGCACCAATATGGACCACGACCTCTGGCTGCTCACTCTCCCCTTTCAGAATTTCCTGCAGCCACTCCGAGACATCCTTGACCCTAGCAGCAGGGAGGCAACATATCATCCTGGTGCCTCTTTTGCGGCCACAGAAACGCCTACCTGCACCCTCTACGATAGAATCCCCTATCATGATAGCTCTTCCACTCCTTTTCCTCCCCTGCTGTGCAGCAGAGCCCTCTGTGGTCCCATGGGCCTGGCTGTTGCCGCTTTCCCCTGGGAGGTCACCCCCCCAACAGTATCCAAAGTGGTCGATCTGTTTGAGAGCGGGGTGGCCACAAGAGACTCCTGCACTACCTGCCTGTGCCTACTACTCTGTCTGGTGGTCACCCATCGCTTTTCTGCCTGTGCAGCTATTACCTGCGGTGTGACCAACTCGCTAAACATGTTATCCACGACTTCCTCAGCATTACGGATGCTCCACAGTGATTTCACCCGCAGCTCCATCTCCGTAATGTGGGTAACCAGCAGCTGCAGATGGATACACTTCCTGCACACATGGTCACCAGGGACACTGGGAGCATCCCTGATTTCCCACATAGCGCAGGAGGAAAATCACGGGGCTGAGCTCTCCTGTCATGACCTACCCTTAGATTAATTAGTTACACCCTTAATTTAAAAAATACTAATTACATGAGGGGCCTTGTTCTGCCCACTTCAATCTAAGGTTCTTAATAATTAAAAAAAGAAACACTTCAGTAGTACTCACCTGATCACCAGAGTTTTTTTCCACAAAAATAAACTTTTCACTTTTTTAAAGATATCTACATGCACTAACAGCTGCTACTCACCCAACCAATCAGCTTGCAACTCTCCTCTGACGTCACTGTTGGCGTTCTTCCTGAAGAACTCTATTATATTATGGTCGCTCATCCTCAAGGGATTTCACACAACTAGATTGTCAATTATTCCTCTCTCTTTACACAATACCCAGTCTGGGATGGCCTGTTCTCTAGTTGGTTCCTCAAAGTATTGGTCCAGAAAACCATCCCATATACATTCCATGAATTCCTCCTCTACGTTATTGTGACAAATTTGATTTGACCAATCTATATGCAGATTAAACTCACCCATAATTACAGATGTTGCTTTATCGCATGCATCTCTAATTTCCTGTTTAAGACCATTCCCACATCACCACCACAGTTTGGGGGTCTATATATAACACCCACTCACGTTTTATGCCCCTTAGTGTTTCGCAGCTCTACCAATACAGACTCCACATCATCAGAGCTAATATCCTTCCTCACTATTGCGTTAATTTCCTTTTTAACCTGCAATGCAACTCCACCGTGGGTGGAAATAAGCCGTTTTACTGATGGTGTGAATATTTGGTCGGAAGCCCATCGCCAGGCATCTCAGGGTTAACTATGTAACCACGTTTCTGAACAGTTTGACTTCGTCTCAAGCATTTACAAAGGAGAGGGATGGAGTGTGTAGCTAGGAAATGTTTGGAGTGGAGACAGAAAACAATGGCTTCAATCTTCTCAATATTTAATTGACATTGCAGATGTGTGAGGTAATACATTTTGAAAGGATGAATGAGGAGAGACAATACAAGTTAAATGGTACAACTATAAAGGTGGTGAAATAACAGAGACACTTGGGGTATTTGTACACAAATCTTTGAAGGTGGCAGGAAAGGTTAACTAGACAGTTAATAAATATATGGCATTCTCGGGTTTATAAATAGAGGCAAAAGGAACAAAAGCAAGGACATTATGTGAAACATATATAAAATACTAGTTCAGCTGCACCTGGAGTCTTGTGTCGAATACTGGGAACCACACTTTAGGAAGGACATGAATCCTTCGGAGAGGGTACAGAACTGTTTTACGAGAATTTGTGCAGGCATGAGGGATTACAGTTATGGAGCTGGGGTTGTTCTGCTTAGAGCAGAGAACTTTCAGAGGAGATTTAATTGAGCTGTTTAACATTAGGAAGGGTTTAGATAAATTAAATAAAGAGAAACTGTTTCCAATATCCAAGGGACCGGTAATCAGAGACATAGATTTAAGGCGATTGGTAAAAGAAGCAGACATGAGGATTTTTGTTTCTGAGTGGTTTGGATTTGGGATGCACTCTCTGATAAGCTGATGGATACAGATTCAATAGTTGATCCCAAAAGGGAATTGGATAAATATCTGAAGGAGAAAAAATGTTAGGATATAGTGAAAGAGTCAGGGAGTGGGAGTAACTGGATTGCTCTTTGAAAGGGCCAGCACTGACTTGATGGGCCGAATGACATCATTCAGGACTGTGCTATTCTATGATTCTATGATTGTTCCTGTCTGTACTTTCCCAATATTCCTATCCTTTCAGCAGCTGTTTGATAAAGTAGCACATAACAGCAGTGTTACCGAATTAGAAACACATGGGATTAAAGGACCATGTCAGCCGTGGCTCAGTTTGTCGTTCTCTCCCCTTTCAGTCACAAGCTTCTAGGATCAAGTGTCACTGCAGGACTTGATGACAAGAATCAAGGCTGACACTGCAGTCCTGTACTGAGGGAGTGCTGCACTGTCCGAGGTGCCGCCTCATCAAATAAAAGGTAAAGCCAGGCCCCGTCTGCCCTCTCAAGTGGATGTAAAGATCCTATGGAATTATTTAGAAGGTCAGGGGAATTATTCCCAGTTTCCTGGTCAACATTTACCCCTCAAATTAACATTACAAAAACAGATCTGATCATGATCACACTGCCACTTGTGGGATCTTGCTGTGCGGAAATTGGCTGTGTTTTTCCTGCATTCCAAGACAGACAAAACGGTAAAAGGTACTCGTTAGTTGTAAGTCGCTTTGCGACATGCAGTGGTCATGAAGGCGTTACATAAATGGAAGTCCTTTTTTTTATTTTCAATGTCAGCATGCAGGAAATTAGGTCAGTGACAGAAAGCAGAGAGCAGCGGAGAATGGTTGTTGTTTAGTCTGGAGGGAAGTACAAAGTGCGGTTCCCCAGGGTCACTGTTGGAATCACTGTTGATGTATGTTAATGCAATGGGCTTGTGTACAGAGAGGACAATTTCAACGTTTTCAGAGGGCAGGAATCTCAGAAATGTTAATAAACAGTGTGATGGATAGTAACAGACTTCAGCAGGACAGAGACTGACTGGTGAAATGGACAGGAACATGGCAGATGTAATTTAACACAGTGAAGTGTGAAGTGAGACATTTGGGTAGGACGCATGAGGAGAAACAATATAAATTCAATGGTACCATTATAAAGTGGGTGCAGGATTAGAGAGACTGGGGGTGGACACACACACAGATCTTTGAATGTAACATGTAGTGTCCTTGGTGTTAGAGAGAGAGGCACAGAGTAATAAAACTCAGGAGGAAATGCTGATGTTCATCCATCATTGGTTAGGTCCCAGCTGGAGAATTGTGTCCAATTCTGATCACCACACTTTGGTAAGGATGTCAAGCACTTAGTGAATATACTGAGGTGATTTACAAGAATGGTACCAGGTATCTGGGAATTCAGTTACGTGGAGAGATTGGAAAAGCTGGGATTGTTCTCTTCTGAGCAGTGAAGGGTAAGGAGAGATTTAATATAGAATTCAAAATCATGAAGGGTCTTGATAGGTTAATTAATGTGAAACTGTTTCCAGTGTCAGAAAGTTCAGTATTAAGAAGACACAGATTGAAGGTAATTGACAAAGAACCAAAGGTGAAATGAGGAGAATTTTCTTACTCAGTAAGTTGTTGGGATGTGGGATTCACTGCCTGAAAACATGGTGGAAGCAGATTCAATAATATCTTTCAAAAGATAATTCAGCAAATACATGAATTGGAATTTAAAAAGCTGGGGAGTGAGTCAAAAGGAGGAGAGAGGAACTAATTTGATATCTCTTTCAAAGAGACTGCACTGACACAATGGGCCGAATATCCTCCTTCTGTGCGTAGGGTTTGTGATTCATGATCTGCCCGTGCCGGTACTTGTTGAGGCAGGTGACACACAAATCTCCTGCTTTCTCCTCATTTCCATGAATTCTACTTGCTGCCCAGGGTGACCCACGCTGATGTCTGTCTGCACATTAACTGGGAGCGAAGTGTGCGTGAGGCTGGCTCGTGTTTCAGCCAGCATTCAGATTTTAAAGGCAGACTGTCCCTCTTAAAGGGAAGCTGCACTGAATCACAGGAGGCTGCGTGTGCTGCTGGTGCTGCTGACTGTGAATTCTGCAATAGGAAACAAGGTAAATGGAATACTAGGACTGAGAGAGGCATCTGCAGTTCACGGATGTGGTGCTGGAGGCCTTAGTCATGGAGGGGAACAGGAGGAGGGAGGCCATGTTTTCATAGCGTGGGGCCGAGGCCCTCAAGTAACACTCTCCGAAGGGAATGGGAGCAGGTGGCCTGGGAGGTCAATGCAAGAAGTCCGGCCCCGAGGACCTGGCAGCAGAGTTGGAAGAAGTTTAATGAGCTCACACGGGTGATCAATGTCGGTGAATTCATCTCCACATGGCATCTCCTACCCCCAACACAACCAACGTCTCACACTGCTCAATGTACCACACCCCCATCACTCACCCATCAGCAATCCCTAACACTCAGGACTCACACCTAACATTCACTTACTCCACCTCACCCTCACACATCTTCCACTGGTGCCAGCCTCGCACCCACCTCTCAATGCCTCCACAAACCTCCAGCTATTCAGCTATGGTAGGCAAATCACCCAAACACAGTGAAACACAATCACTGCCATTCTGCTCTCTCTCTTACAGGACAAGGTGGCCCATAATCACAGGGAGCAGCAGTGTTCCGGCGAGGGCCAGGCATACCTTCATCCCCTGAGCCTGAGGGAGGAGATGGTTCTTCATATCATGGGACCGGCTGTGACAGAGCCCGTAACATCCGGCATCACCGACAGTATTCAGGATGATGCTGTGCTCCTGCCTTATGTCCCTTCTTAACTCCCACCTCCCCCTCATCCTGCTGTCTGGGATGATGTACAAGCTTCAGATGGTGGGACCATTGACCTCCTGCTTTCCATCCCACCCTCAATCCCTCACCCCAACTTTCCCCTTCTAATGTTATACTTTCCAATGATAACCCAAAACTACCAGCTTCCCAGTCACAGCAGCTCCAGGAGACAGAGAGAGAGCAGCAGCACAGCACTGATGGCGAAGCGCCATCACTTGGTCTAATACTCACAGCCAACAGTTCAAATACTTACACTGTGTGTGCTTTAGAGGGTGGTATAGAGTCGGAATCTACACGTGGTGAGTCACCGAGCACAAGTGAGCTGCAGCCAGGCCAGGGGGAAAGGATAGTCCATGTGTCAGCTCACCAGAGGGCGAGGTCACAAACGAGTTATAATACACAGGACTCAGATATGAACATTGCTGGAACTGCATACAGGAGAATGCTGATGGACATGTACACTGAGATACTTTGTCCATTGACAGGCCTGTCAGACAGTCTGTTATCACTGTCAAGGAACATGGAGGAGTCCGGCTCCAAGATGGCACAGGACATTGCACAGAGATTGAAGCCCATTCTTTCCCCTGTGGAAGTGGTCACTAACTCCATGACATCACTCGCAGACCCAGCCATGATACTGCATCTGGTAACCATTGTCTCAGCTTCCACTGCAGCACAGACGGCAGACACCCAACGTCTCAGTGCTGCAATGGAAGCTCAGACTGAGGTCATGAGATCCATGCTTGCTGCCATGCAGGATCAAGCTTCTCTGGTGGGTAGGGCAGAGCCCCCTCCTCTTGCCTCTTGACATAGATTGCCCTCTCTGTAGCCTCTGATCCATCTGTTGGTCATGTTACAGACCCAGAGACACTGTAACTACAGTCCCCAAACCTCGTCCAGAATTGGGTCACAAAGTCCTCTGTCCTGCCTGAATGTCTGCAGCAGCTCACAACACAACGTCCAGAAAAACATCCAAAGCACCTCCACTAACTTTACAATGGCATTAGCAGGTCAATAGCCCCTCACCTGTAAGTTCGATGCCTGGTCCTTTGAAATAACAAGTGACTAACACAGATTGTCAGTGGACATCCACAGACCAAGTTTCAAGGACAGACATCAACATTGTTGCGCTGGTGCACTGACGTCACCTTGAACCCTCCTTACACTAACAGCACATACATAGAACGCCCGGGCAAGTCCCCTGCCCAGCATGGGGCACTGTGTTGGCCACATTAGAAGTGGCCGGCTGTGCAGATAGCATCATTTTATGGATCAAGGTTTCTGTAACATTGGCACCAGCATGGAATTCACAGCCGGGGGAAATAGAGAGAAAAAGCAACTCACTTTCAATGGGGAATTGGGAAAAGAGTTGAAGGCATAAGATTTTCAAGAATATGGGATATGGACAGGGAAATGGGACTAATTGGAGGGGTGAGGCCATGGAGGGATTCAAACACATGAATGAGAATATTTAAATTAAGGTGCTGCCAGACCGGGAGCCAATGTGGATCAGTGAGCACAGGGGTGATGGGTGATCAGGATTTGGGGTGATGGGTGATCGGGATTTGGTGTATATTAGTTTACAGGCAGCAGAGTTCTGGATGGTCTGTGGTTTATGGAGGTTTATAACTGGGAGGGTGACCAGGACAGAATTGGAATAGTCAAGTGTGGATTTAACAAAGGCACAGATGAGGGCTTATGCAGGAGATGGTTTGAGACAGAGGTGGACATGGGTGATATTACAGAAGTGGCAGTAGGCAGGTTAAGTGATGGAGAGAACATGACGATGAACTCAGCTCAGGTATAAATAGAACATAGAGGTTGTAAACTGTCTGTTTCAGCCTCAGACATTGGCTAGTGAGGTCGATATAGACAGTGGATAGGGAGCAGACTTTGTGAGAGAGTTTGAAGACAGAGGCTTTAGTATTCCCAGGATTTACATGACAAGAACACAAGTCAGTGACATATGGTTTATAGATTTAATAGTTGGATACAGAGACTTACCAGGGACACCAATAATAGCGAGGATGGGATAGTAAATCGTTTGAATCATCTTTAGTGCATAATAGATTCGCATTTCTAATGTTCTCCAATAATAATCTGCAGTAACTTCGCCAAACCAATAGGATAAACTCTTGCTGCCCATTTTTGTAAAATTCGAATCTATTGTTCTCAGATTCTGATCAATCCTTTCCCACTCTCTGGAGCTGCTGTTAGTGTGGGGGTGATGCTCCCGGCTTGGAATAACACATTGAAAGAAATCCCTTATTAATGGAAGTGGAAAACTCTCCAATGACACAATTAAGGTGCATGGAGACTGACATTAATTACACACATTAAACAAACAGATTCAGTTAACCCCTGTCAAACCAACAATTAGTGTTCCAAAATAAAGTATAACAGTGACCCAGACTGGATGGGATGTGTGAGGTTTGTTAAGGGAAGGAGTGGTAGAGTCACTGGCTAGAAGCTTTCACTCCTCCTTGGCTATGGGAGTAGTGACAGGGGAGTGGAGTACGGTAAATTATGCACCCTATTTTAAAAAAAAAGAGATTGGATAAACCCTGTAACTTCTGACCAATCAGTCTAATGTTGGCGATTGGAAATTTCTGGAGGCCATAACCCAGCTCAAAAATATATATTTCTTGGAAAAACATCTGATAATAAATGACAAACAGGATGGATAGCTTGATAACCAATCATGTCTGATAATCTTGATCAAGTTAGTTGATGACATAACTGTGAGTGTTGATGAGGTCAGCGTGTTTCGTGTTATGTATATGAACTTTCAAAAGGCCTCTGATCAAATGACATTTCATAGACTTGTTATGAAAAATGGAAGACATGGATTAATGTGACAGTGATAGTGTGGATATGACATTGACTCAGCGACAGTAAGCAGAGAGAAGTTGTGAACAGACATTGTTTATTCTGGGGGTGGAGAAGTATACAGTGATGTTTCTCAGGGGTCAGTATGAGAACCATTGCTGTTCCTGACATATAGATAGATGCATGATATAGACTTAAATGTAAAAATAAACATTTCAACTCCTGCAGATGACATGAAACTCATATGTAAGGGTGGCAAAGGCGCAGACCACAGAATTATCCAACCTCACAGACTGTATATGTTTTTAAAAAATTTATCATGGACTCTCATCCAACACCAATGTATTTCTCACTCTAATTTATTTATGTGTGATTCTCGTTTGAGTGTGTGCGTGAATGTGTAGCGTACATGTTTATTATTTTATTCAGATCCAGTTTAGATCGTTAAGTATAATAAACTCACCTCTTGTTTAATCTCAAGAAAACCTGTCTGACTTGCTCTTTCACGAGCACAATAAAGATATAAGGTAAAATACTCACTGAGGTGGCCAGCACGTCCAATGCGATAAAGGAATAAACCCTATTGTGGTCAAATGAGAGATAGGAGAAGAGGGGATCTGGGAACCCTCCTCACATGGCTGTAACAGAAATTGATTGTAACCCAATGACAAACGAGAAATTAGAAGTAGGAAAAACAATTGATTCCCAGAAAAAAATGAAGATTTCAATGTAGGTTTTATTGTGGCTTTCGCTGCTACAGCACTAAAAAGTTCACATTCGGAGACAGTACCATCCTAAGCCACAGTTTATGAAAATATGAACAGATGAATTAGGAGCAGGAGTAGGGCACTCGGCCCCTCAGGCCTGCTCTGCCATTCAATAAGATCATGACTAATCTGATTGTAAACTCGACTTCACATTTCCACCTGCCCCCGATAACCTTTCACCCCCTTGCTTATCAATAATCTATCTACCTCTGCCTTACAAATATTCAAAGACTCTGCTTCCAGCGCCTTTTGAGGAAGAGATTTCCAAAAACACATGACCCTCACAGGAAAAAAATCTCCTCATCTGTGTGTTAAATGGGTGACCCCCTTATTTTTAAATAGTGACCCCTAATTCTAGATTCTCCCACAATGGGAAACATCCTTTCCACATCCACCCCGTCAAGACCCCTCAGAGTCCTATATGTTTCAATCAAGTCGCCTCTTACTCTTCTAAAGGCCAGCGGATACAAGCCCAGCCTGTCCAATATTCCCACATAAGACGGCCCGCCGATTCCAGGTATCAGTCTAATAAGCCTTCTCTTTACTGCCCCCAATACATTTACATTATTCTATTAACAAGGAGACCAATACTCTACACAATACTCCAGATGTGGTCTCACCAATGCCCTGTAAAACTGAAGCATGACCTCCATACTTTGCTATTCAATTTCTCTTGCAGTAAACAATAACATTCTATTAGTTTTCCAATTACGTGCTGTACCTGCTTACTAGCCTTTTGTGATTCATGCACTTGGACACCCAGATCCCTCTGCATCTCAGAGCACTGCAATCTCTCACCATTTAGATAACAGGCTTCTTTTTTATTCTTCCTGCCAAAGTGGACAATTTCACACTTTCCTGCAGTATACTCCATTTTCCAGGTCTTTGCCCACTCACTTAACCTATCTATATTCCTTTGCAGTCCCCTATGTCCTGTTCACAGTTTAGGTTCCTACATATCTTTGTGTCATGGGAAAATTTAGCAACCATACCTTCGGTCCCTTCATCCAATTCATTTATATAAATTGTAAAAAGTTGAAGATCCCTGTGGTACACCACTCGTTTCATCTTACCAACCAGAAAATTACACATTTATGCTGACATTGGGTTTTCTGTTAGCTAGTCAATCTTCTTTCCATACCAATATGTTACCCCCGACACCATGAGCTTTTATTTTCCATGATAAACTTTGATGTTGCATCTTATCAAATGCCTTATAGAAATCTAAGTGCAGTACATCCACCGGTTCCCCTTCATCCACAGCACATGTAACTTAAAGAACAAAGAACAAAGAAAATTACAGCACAGGAACAGGCCCTTCGGCCCTCCAAGCCTACGCCGATCCAAATCCTCTATCTAAACCTATCGCCTATTTTCTAAGGGTCTGTATCTCTTTGCTTCCTGCCCATTCATGTATCTGTCTAGATACATCTTAAAAGACTCCATCGTGCCCGCGTCCACCACCTCTGCTGGCAACGCGTTCCAGGCACCCACCACCCTCTGCGTAAAGAACTTTCCACGCATATCCCCCGTAAACTTTTCCCCTTTCACTTTGAACTCATGTTCCCTTGTAATTGAATCCCCCACTCTGGGAAAAAGCTTCTTGCTATCCACCCTGTCTATACCTCTCATGATTTTGTACACCTCAATCAGGTCTCCCCTCAACCTCCGTCTTTCTAATAAAAATAATCCTAATCTACTCAACCTCTCTTCATAGCTAGCGCCCTCCGTACCAGGCAACATCCTGGTGAACCTCCTCTGCACCCTCTCCAAAGCATCTACATCCTTTTGGTAATGTGGCGACCAGAACTGCACGCAGTATTCCAAATGTGGCCGAACCAAAGTCCTATACAACTGTAACATGACCTGCCAACTCTTGTACTCAATACCCCGTCCGATGAAGGAAAGCATGCCGTATGCCTTCTTGACCACTCTATTGACCTGCGTTGCCAGATTCAGGGAACAATGTACCTGAACACCCAAATCTCTCTGTACATCAATTTTCCCCAGGACTTTTCCATTTCCTGTATAGTTCCCTCTTGAATTGGATCTTCCAAAATGCATCACCTCGCATTTGCCCTGATTGAATTCCATCTGCCATTTCTCTGCCCAACTCTCCAGTCTATCTATATTCTGCTGTATTCTCTGACTGTCCCCTTCAGTATCTGCTACTCCACCAATCTTAGTGTCGTCTGCAAACTTGCTAATCAGACCACCTATACTTTCCTCCAAATCATTTATGTATATCACAAACAACAGTGGTCCCAGCACGGATCCCTGTGGAACACCACTGGTCACACGTCTCCATTTTGAGAAACTCCCTTCCACTGCTACTCTCTGTCTCCTGTTGCCCAGCCAGTTCTTTATTTATCTAGCTCGTACACCTTGGACCCCATGCGCCTTCACTTTCTCCATCAGCCTACCATGGGGAACCTTATCAAACGCCTTACTGAAGTCCATGTATATGACATCTGCAGCCCTTCCCTCATCAATCAACTTTGTCACTTCCTCAAAGAATTCTATTAAGTTGGTAAGACATGACCTTCCCTGCACAAAACCATGTTGCCTATCACTGATAAGCCCATTTTCTTCCAGATGGGAATAGATCCTATGCCTCAGTATCTTCTCCAGCAGCTTCCCTACCACTGATGTCAGGCTCACCGGTCTATAATTACCTGGATTTTCCCTGCTACCCTTCTTAAGCAAGGGGACAACATTAGCAATTCTCCAGTCCTCCGGGACCTCACCCGTGTTTAAGGATGTTGCAAAGATATCTGTTAAGGCCCCAACTATTTCCTCTCTCGCTTCCCATAGTAACCTGGGATAGATCCCATCCGGACCTGGGGACTTGTCCACCTTAATGCCTTTTAGAATACCCAACACTTCCTCCCATCAAAGAAACTCCATCAAAGAAATCCAACAAACTGATTAAACATGACTTAACTTTCATAAATCCAGGTTGATTCTGCCTGATTACCTCGATTTGTTCTGAGTGCTGGCTATATCATCTCTAATAATATCTTCTCAATTTTTCCCCAAGACAAACGTGAAGCTAACTGGCCTGTAGTTTCCTGCTTTCTGTCTCCCTCCCTTTTTGAATAAAGGAGTTATATTGCCAATAAAGGAGTTACATACAGAGTGAAGTAACTTGGTATAGGTTAAACGCCCTGTCTGCTAAAAAGTTGAGTAATGTAGCCGGAAGGTTAGGGATTACACTCCGGCCAAACGCTAGGGAATACATAATCATTAGACTTGTGGCCAACCATTTTTCTCTTGAAGCTGAAGGCTCAAATAGGGTTAGAATCACTAACAGATAGAGTAATGTTAGCTAAGGTAAAACTAGAACAGAAAGGACTAGAATTGGAATTCCAGAGAGAGCGAGAAAGAGCAGAGTGAGTGTCAAGAAAGGGAAAAAGTAAGAGTGTTCCAGAAGGAGAAGGAGGAAAGGGAATTATGGCGGCTCAAACAACTAGATGAAGACCCAGTACACCCAGTGAAGGCACAGCTGCTGACGGAGCTATCCCGAGATCAGGACCATGTGCTGAGCATTTAAAGTTCTCCCAGTTCATTCTAAAGTTCAATGAGGAGGATGTGGCAGCACTTTTCTTTCCTTTTAAAACATTTTCAACGCAACTGCAATGACCGTCAGAGAACTGGATGCTGGTTTCACAAAATAAAATAATAGGAAAAGATGAAAGTTCATCAGATTATGAGAGGACTGAAAATGCTATCCTGGGCCCATATGAGATAGTACTGGAGCTGGACCAGCAGAAATTCAGAATCTTTGGAAAGCAGCTTGACCAAACCTACCTGGCGTTTGAAAGAGTTAAGCAATTTGGGAACATTGGAACATAGGAGCTGCAGTTGGACATCGAGCCTGTTCCACCTTTCAGTATGATAATAGCTGATCATCCCCTTCAATGCCTTTTTCCGACACAATCCCCATTTCCCGTTATGTCACTGGTATTTAGGCCGGGGCATTGAGTCCACCAATTGGGACATCATGTTACATTTGTACGTAACATTGGTTAGGCCGCATTTGGAGTATTGAGGGCAGTTCTGGTCGTCGCACTACACAAAAGTTGTGATTAAGCGAGAGAGGGTGCAGAAAAGATTCACAAGGATGTTGCCTGGTTTGAAGGGCTTCAGTTATAAAGAGACTGGATAGGCTGGCTCTGATTTCCCTGGAACGAAGGAGGCTGAGAGGAGACATGATAGAGGTATATAAAATTATGAGAGGCATAGATAGGGTAGATAGCCAGAGTCTGTTTCCCATGCTAGGGGTGACTAAAACTAGAGTGCGTAGATTTAGGTTGAGAGGGAGGAGGTTTAAAGGGATCAAAAGGAGGTAAATGTTTCACACAAAGAATAGTGGGTATCTGGAATGAACTGCCTGAGGAGGTGGTGGAGACAGGAACAGCAACGACATTTAAGAGGCATCTGGACAGGTACTTGAATGAACAAGGCATCGAGGGATGTGGAATTAATGCAAGCAGTTGGGATTAGTATAGATCAGCATCATAGTCAGCCCGGACGCGGAGGGCCGAATGGCCTGTTTCTATGCTGTACGACTCTATGACTCCATTTAGAAATCTGTTAATCTCTGCTTTAAACATACTCAAATACTGAGCTTCCACAGCCCTCTGGGATAGAGAATTCCAAAGATTCACAACCCTCTGAGAAAAGGCATGTCTCCTCATCTCTGTCCTAAGTGGATTTCCACTTATTTTGAAATTGTTTCCCCTGGTTCTAGATTCCCCAACCAGGGGAAACATGTTAGCTGCATCTACCCTGTCTATCACTTTCAGTATTTTGTAGGTTTCAATGAGATCACCTCTTATTCTTCGAAACTCTAGAGAATACAGGCCCAGTTTCCCCAATCTCTCTTCATGGGATGGTCCCGCCATCTCCGGAACAAGTCTGAATAACCGTCATTGCACTCCCTCTATGATCATAACATCCTTCCTAAGGTGAGGGGACCAAAACTGCACACATTACTCCAGGGGCAGTCTAACCAAGTTTCCATACAATTGCAGCAAAACGTCACTGCTACTGCACTCAAATCCACTTCAATAAAGGCTAACATACCATTAGTCTTCCTAATTGCTTTCTGCACCTGCATGTTTGTTTTCAGTGACTTATTGACGAGGACATCCAGGTCCCTTCGTACAACTACACTTTCTAATTGTCTTACCGTTTAAGAAATACTCTGCACATCTGTTTCTGCTACCGAAGTGGATAACCTCACATCTTTCCACATTATATTTCAACTGCCATGTTCTTGCCCACTCACGAAGTCCGTCCAAATCCCCTTGAAGCCGTTTTGCATCTTCCTCGCAACACTCATTCCCATCTAGTTTACTGGCATCTGAAAACCAGGAAATATTACATTGGTCCCCACATCCTAGTCATTGATACATATTGTGAACAGCTGGGGCCCAAGCACTGATCCCTGCAATACCCCACTAGTCACAGCCTGCCAAGGCAAGAATGACTCATTTATTCCTACTCTGCTTTCTGCCTGTTCTTCTTCTTTGGGCCTCCTTATCTCGAGAGACAATGGATACGCGCCTGGAGGTGGTCAGTGGTTTCTGAAGCAGCGCCTGGAGTGGCTATAAAGCCCAATTCTAGAGTGACAGGCTCTTCCACAGGTGCTGCAGAGAAATTTGTTTGTCGGGGCTGTTGCACAGTTGACTCTCCCCTTGCGCCTCTGTCTTTATCCTGCCAAATACTAAGTCTCTTCGACCCGTCACATTTTAGCCCCGTCTTTATGGCTGCCCGCCAGCTCTGGCGAACGCTGGCAACTGACTCCCACGACTTGTGATCAATGTCACAGGATTTGATGTCGCGTTTGCAGACGTCTTTAAAGCGGAGACATGGATGGCCGAAGGGTCTGATACCAGTGGCGAGCTCGCTGTACAATGTGTCTTTGGGGATCCTGCCATCTTCCATGTGGCTCACATGGCCAAGCCATCTCAAGTGCCGCTGATTCAGTAGTGTGTACAAGCCGGGCATATTGGCCGCCTCGAGGACTTCTGTGTTGGAGATACGGTCCTGCCACCTGATGCCAAGTATTCTCCGGAGGCAGCGAGGATGGAATGAATTGAGACGTCGCTCTTGGCTGACATACGTTGTCCAGGCCTCGCTGCCATAGAGCAAGGTACTGAGGACACAGGCCTGATACACTCGGACTTTTGTGTTCCGTGTCAGTGTGCCATTTCCCCACACTCTCTTGGCCAGTCTGGACATAGCAGTGGAAGCCTTTCCCATGCGCTTGTTCATTTCTGCATCTACAGACAGGTTACTGGTGATAGTTGAGCCTAGGTAGGTGAACTCTTGAACCACTTCCAGAGCGTGGTCGGCAATTCTGCCTGTTTACTAATCCTTAATCCATGCCAGTACATTATCTCCTATTCCTTGTGCTTCAATTTTACTAACCAACCTCCTGTCGGGGACTTTATCAAAAGCCTTCTGAAAATACAAGTATACCACGTCCACCGACTCCCCTTTATCAAATCTGTGCGCAACATCCTCAAATAACTCCAACAGGTTCGTCAAACATTGTTTCCCATTTATATATCCATGTTGACTCTGCCCAATCAGATCCATTTATCACATTCTTTAGAATAGAGTATAGCTTGTTCCCAGCGACTGATGTAAGGCGAACATGTCTGTAGTGCCCTGTTTTCTCTCTCCCTCCATTCTTAAATACTGGGGAGACATTTTCTATCTTCCAATCTACAGGAACAGTTCCAGAATCTACAGAATATTGAAAGATATTCACCAATGCATCCACTATTTCCAAAGCTACCTCTTTCAACACTCTGGGATGTAGAATATCAGAACCTGGGGACTTGTCAACCTTCAGCTCTATTAATTTCTCCAAGCTAACCATCTTACTCATACTAATTTCCTTCACTTCCTCAATCCCCCTAGTCCCTTAGATCTCTAACTCTGGGAGATTTTTTGTATCTTCCTCAGGCAGACACAAAATAATCATTTAGCTTCTCTGCCATTTCTCTATTCCCCATTATAAATTCTCCTGACACTGCCTGTAATGGACCCACATTTGTCTTAGCTAAACGTTTCCTTTTCACGTATCTATAGAAGATTTTACAGTCCATTTTTGTGTTTGTTTTTGGCCAGTGATATGAGCTCTCAAGATAGAGCCCACATATGAAACCCTCAGAGCGGTGATCCCTCTCGAGGAGTTCACAAACTCGGCCCCCTCCCAGTAAAACACACCTAGAGGGACAGAAGGTTCAAAGGTATTCTGGCTGATGAATTTTCCCATGGACACAAAGCCATAACCCCAGAGGAAAACCCTTTCCTCGTCACCCCAAAGATCCGAGAATAAAAGGTGGAAGGGAGATCGGAGCCCGAGCAGCCATGGGCAAGAACGAAAATCGGGACACACAAGGGTCCATCCTCTATGCCAAATAGGACGGTACTGAGAGCAGGAGTAATGGCTGAAGATCTGTATGTTTTCACTGGAATAAGGCAGATCACCATCGAGATGACTAATGGACGTGACGGGGAAAACCTGTAGGATTAATCAGGGTCCACCAGAGCAGTGCAGGAAAACGGGCCCTGATGGAAAACACAGCAGATCAGGCTGTGCTTTCAACTGTCGCAGTCAGACCCAGTAAACCTACCGCCGAGCGTGTGGAAAACGTAACAAAATCCCAGAGTTACAAGGATTTAGTATTAAAAGGAAAAGTGACCCCATACCCCTCGAGTGGGACAAGCAAGCCCATCGTCATAGTGAGGGATACAGGGGCCACCCAATCCCTTCACCTGGGAAAAGGCATCACCTTTCCTCCAGAGAGTACAGTGAATGCTGGAGTGTTAGTGAATGCTATCGGAAGACAGTATATGTCCATATCTTTATATCAGCTGCACTTGGAGTGTGACCCAGTTTCAGGACCGGTAACCATGGGAATTGTACCTAGATTACCGGTGTATGGGTCGACCTGCTCCTGGGTAATGATCTGACAAGGGAAAAGGTGGCAGCTTCCCCAGTAGTTCTTGAGACACCAAAAGAGGTCAGAGAGACAGACCATTTACAGAAGAAGATCCCAGGCATTCTTCCTGATTGTGTGGTGACTCGGTCCATGGCCAAACAATCTCCTGAACTTACACAGCAGACGGATGACCCTACTGTCTGGTTGTTTGAAACCTTCTTTGGGAAGTTAGAGGACCCAAAGTATGTGTTAAACAGATCCTCCTTAGTTGAGTCTCTGTGTTAAAAAAATAGCACAGACTGTCCAAACCAAAAGTGAAGCAGAGGGAGTTGCAGAGTGCTACTATTTAAAGAATGAGGAGCTGATGTGGCAGTGGAGACCTGCTCACAGACCTGCGGATGAAGACTGGACAGTGGTTCACCGCATAGTGGTGCCGCTGAGGTCCCTTAAAGAAATATTAAGAATGTCCCACGAACATCCACTGACTGGACATGTCGGTGTACGAAAAATCGAAGACCGCATAAGAGAGCATTTTGACTGGCCACAACTCACAATTCACCAAAGTGAAGGACTTGGTGGAGGATAAGCCAATGGAAGGGAGTGTAGATAGTCTCGGTCATGTCGTTATCAAAAAGGAGGCGTTGGGCGTCTTGCAAAGCATTAAGGTAGGTAAGTCCCCAGGGCCTGATGGGATCTACCACAGAATACTGAGGGAGGCAAGGGAAGAAATTGCTGGGTCCTTGATTGAAATCTTTGCATCCTCATTGGCTACAGGTGAGGTCCCAGAGGACTGGAGAATAGCCAATGTTGTTCCTTTGTTTAAGAAGGGAGGCAAGGATAATCCTGGAAATTATAGGCCGGTGAGCCTTACGTCAGTGGTAGGGAAATTATTAGAGAGCATTCTTCGGGACAGGATTTACTCCCATTTAGAAACCAACAAACTGATTAGCGAGAGGCAGCATGGTTTTGTGAAGGGGAGGTCGTGTCTCACTAACTTGATTGAGATTTTTGAGGAAGTAACGAAGATGATTGATGAAGGAATGGCAGTGGATGTTCTCTACATGGACTTCAGTAAAGACTTTGACAAGGTCCCTCATGGCAGACTGATACAAAAGGTGAAGTCACACGGGATCAGAGGTGAGCTGGCAAGATGGATACAGAACTGGCTCGGGCATAGAAGACAGAGGGTAGCAGTGGAAGGGTGTTTATCTGAATGGTGCACTGTGACTTGTGGTGTTCCGCAGTTCTGTGACCTTTGCTGTTTGTAGTGTCTATAAATGATTTGGAGGAAAATGTAGCTGGTCTGATTAGTAGGTTTGTGGACAACACAAATATTGGTGGAGTTGTGGATAGTGATGAGGATTGTCAAAGGATACAGCAGGATATAGATCGGTTGGATACTTGGGCGGAGAAATGGCTGATGGAGTTTAATCCGGACAAATATGAGGTAATGCATTTTGGAAGGTCTAATGCAGTGGGACGTATACAGTCAATGGCAGAACCCTTAGGACTATTGACAGGCAGAGAGATCTGGGCGTACAGGTCCACAGGTCGCTGAAAATGGCAACGCAGGTGGATAAGGTAGTCAAGAAGGCATACGGCATGCTTGCCTTCATCGGTCGGGGCATAGAGTATAAAAATTGGCAAGTCATGCTGCAGCTGTACAGAACCTTAGTTAGGCCACATTTAGAATAATGTGTGCAATTCTGGTCGCCACACTACCAGAAGGACGTGGAGGCTTTGGAGAGGGTACAGAAGAGGTTTACCAGGATGTTGCCTGGTCTGGAGGGCATTAGCTATGAGGAGAGGTTGGATAAACTCGGATTGTTTTCACTGGAACGACGGAGGTGGAGGGGCGACATGATGGAGGTTTACAAAGTTATGAGTGGCATGGACAGACTGGATGGTTAGAAGCTTTTTCCCAGGGTGGGAGAATCAGTTACTGGGAAAAATAGGTTTGCGGTGAGAGGGGCAAAGTTTAGAGGGGATGTGCGAGGCAAGTTCTTTACACAGAGGATGGTGAGTGCCTGGAATTTGCTGCCGGTGGAAGTGGTGGAAGCAGGTACGATAGCGACGTTTAAGAGGCATCTTGACAAATACATGAATAGGATGGGAATAGAGGATACAGTCCCTGGAAGTGCAGAAGATTTTAGTTTAGGCAGGCATCAAGATCGGCGCAGGCTTGGAGGGCCGAATGGCCTGTTCGTGTGCTGTACTGTCCTTTGTTCCATGAAGATGTGGTTGAGCTCTGTAAAACTGGTCACATGTGCCAGGTTGTGCGGAAGCCACAATCGACAATAAAACCTGCATCCCTAATTCCCATACAGTTTTTGGGGAACCCTTCGGCAGAGTGCTGGTGGATTGTGTGGGAGACCTGCTGAAAACAAAGTGGGGTCTACCAGTATCTTCTCACCATTATGGACGTAGTGGACCAATACCCAGAGGCCATTCCCCTGAGGAGCTATCTCAGCCAATGTAGTGGTGGAGGGGCTGAACCAATTCTTTACACGATATGGGTTGCCTGCTGAGATCCAGATGGACCTGGGCACACATTTAATGTCCAGTATTTTTGAAAATGTCATGGGTAATCAGAACATAACCCAGCTAAAGTCCTGAGCCTAGCACCCGCAGTCACAACGGGCTTTGGAGCGGTACCACCAGACCCTAAAGGCAATGATCTGCTCATACTGCTATGAGTAACCCTATGACTTTAACAAAGGGCTGGGATTTCTCCTGTTGGTTACCAGGGACTTATCCAGTGATTCCACTGGCTTTAGTCTCTTTGAATTAGTTTATAGACAGGAGATGAGAGATCCTCTTTAGCTAATCAAGGAGAAGTCTTTGTGCACATAGGCACTAATGATATAGGTAAAAAACGGGATGAGGTCCTACAAGCAGAGTTTAGGGAGTTAGGAGCCAAGTTAAAAAGTAGGACCTCAGAGGTAGTAATCTCAGGATTACTACCAGTGCCACGTGATAGTCAGAGTAAAAATGAAAGAATAGTCAGGATGAATGCGTGGCTTGAGAGATGGTGCAGAAAGGAGGGGTTCAGATTTTTGGGACATTGGGACCGGTTCTGGGGGAGGTGGGACTATTACAAATTGGACGGTCTACACCTGGGCCGGACTGGAACCAATGTCCTTGGAGGTGCTTTTGCTAACGCTGTTGGGGAGGGTTTAAACTAATGTGGCAGGGGGATTGGAACCAATTGAGGTCAGTTGACAGTAAGGAGGTAGTAACAAAAGCCTGTAAGGAACTAGATAATGAAGTCAGTGTGACTAAGGGGAAGAGCAGGCAGGGAGCAGATGATGAATATAAAGGGACTGGTGGTCTGAGGTGCATTTGTTTTAATGCAAGAAGTGTAGTAGGTAAGGCAGATGAACTTAGGGCTTGGATTAGTACCTGGGAGTATGATGTTATTGCTATTACTGAGACTTGGTTGAGGGAAGGGCATGATTGGCAACTAAATATCCCAGGATATCGATGCTTCAGGCGGGATAGAGAGGGAGGTAAAAGGGGTGGAGGAGTTGCATTACTGGTCAAAGAGGATATCACAGCTGTGCTAAAGGAGGGCACTATGGAGGACTCGAGCAGTGAGGCAATATGGACAGAACTCAGAAATAGGAAGGGTGCGGTAACAATGTTGGGGCTGCACTACAGGCCTCCCAACAGCGAGCGTGAGATAGAGGTACAAATATGTAAACAGATTATGGAAAGATGCAGGAGCAACAGGGTGGTGGTGATAGGAGATTTTAATTTTCCCAACATTGACTGGGATTCGCTTAGTGTTAGAGGTCCAGATGGAGCAGAATTTGTAAGGAGCATCCAGGAGGGTTTTCTAGAGCAGTATGTAAATAGACCAACTCGGGAAGGGGCCATACTGGTCCTGGTGTTGGGGAATGAGCCCGGAAAGGTTGTTGAAGTTTCAGTAGGGGACTACTTTGGGAATAGTGATCACAATTCCGTAAGCTTTAAAATACTCATGGACAAAGACGAGAGTGGTCCTAAAGGAAGAGTGCTAAATTGGGGGAAGGCCAACTATACCAAAATTCGGCAGGAGCTGGGAAATGTAGATTGGAAGCAGCTGTTTGAAGGTAAATCCACATGTGATATGTGGGAGGCTTTTAAAGAGAGGTTGATGAGCGTGCAGGAGAGACATGTTCCTGTGAAAATGAGGGATAGAAATGGCAAGATTAGGGAACCATGGATGACAGGTGAAATTGTGAGACTAGCTAAGAGGAAAAAGGAAGCATTCATAAGGTCTAGGCGGCTGATGAAAGACGAAGCTTTGAAAGAATATCGGGAATGTAGGACCAATCTGAAACGAGGAATTAAGAGGGCTTAAAGGTGTCATGAAATATCTTTAGAAAACAGGGTTAAGGAAAATCCCAAAGCCTTTTATTCATATATAAGGAGAAAGAGGGTAACTAGAGAAAGGATTGGCCCACTAAAGGACAAAGGAGGAATGTTATGCTTGGACTCAGAGAAAATGGGTGAGATTCTAAACGAGTACTTTGCATCGGTATTCACCGAGGAGAGGAACATGACGGATGTTGAGGTTAGGAACAGATGTTTGATCACTCTAGGTCAAGTCGGCATATGGAGGGAGGAAGTGTTGGGTATTCTAAAGGGCATTAAGGTGGACAAGTCCCCAGGTCCGGATGGGATCTATCCCAGGTTACTGAGGGAAGCGAGAGAGGAAATAGCTGGGGCCTTAACAGATATCTTTGCAGCATCCTTAAACACGGGTGAGGTCCCGGAGGACTGGAGAATTGCTAATGTTGTCCCCTTGTTTAAGAAGGGTAGCAGGGATAATCCAGGTAATTATAGACTTGTGAGCCTGACGTCAGTGGTAGGGAAGCTGCTGGAGAAGATACTGAGGGATAGGATCTATTCCCATTTGGAAGAAAATGGTCTCATCAGTGATGGGCAACATGGTTTTGTGCAGGGAAGGTCATGTCTTACCAACTTAATAGAATTCTTTGAGGAAGTGACAAAGTTGATTGATGAGGGAAGGGCTGTCGATGTCATATACATGGACTTCAGTAAGGCGTTTGATAAGGTTCCCCATGGCAGGCTGATGGAGAAAGTGAAGGCGCTTGGGGTCCAAGGTGTACTAGCTAGATGGATAAAGAACTGGCTGGGCAACAGGAGACAGAGAGTAGCAGTAGAAGGGAGTTTCTCAAAATGGAGACGTGTGACCAGTGGTGTTCCACAGGGATCCGTGCTGGGACCACTGTTGTTTGTGATATACATTAATGATTTGGAGGAAAGTATAGGTGGACTGATTAGCAAATTTGCAGACGACACTAAGATTGGTGGAGTAGCAGATAGTGAAGGGGACTGACAGAGAATACAGCAGAATATAGATAGATTGGAGAGTTGGACAGAGAAATGGCAGATGGAGTTCAATCAGGGCAAATGCGAGGTGATGCATTTTGGAAGATCCAATTCAAGAGTGAACTATACAGTAAATGGAAAAGTCCTGGGGAAAATTGATGTCCAGAGAGATTTGGGTGTTCAGGTCCACTGTTCCCTGAAGGTGGCAACGCAGGTAAATAGAGTGGTCAAGAAGGCATGCGGCATGTTTTCCTTCATCGGACGGGGCATTGAGTACAAGAGTTGGCAGGTCATGTTACAGTTGTATAGGACTTTGGTTCGGCCACATTTGGAATACTGCGTACAGTTCTGGTCGCCACATTATCAAAAGAATGTGGATGCTTTGGAGAGGGTGCAGAGGAGGTTCACCAGGATGTTGCCTGGTATGGAGGGCGCTAGCTATGAAGAGAGGTTGAGTAGATTAGGATTATTTTCATTAGAAAGACGGAGGTTGAGGGGGGACCTGATTGAGGTGTACAAAATCATGAGAGGTATAGACAGGGTGGATAGCAAGAGGCTTTTTCCCAGAGTGGGGGTTTCAATTACTAGAGGACACGAGTTCAAAGTGAAAGGGGAAAAGTTTAGGGGGGATATGCGTGGAAAGTTCTTTACGCAGAGGATGGTGGGCACCTGGAATGCATTGCCAGCGGAGGTGGTAGATGCGGGCACGATGGAGTCATTTAAGATGTATCTAGACAGATACATGAATGGGCAGGAAGAAAAGAGATACAGAACCTTAGAAAATAGGCGACATGTTTAGAGAGAGGATCTGGATCGGCGCAGGCTTGGAGGGCCGCAGGGCCTGTTCCTGTGCTGTAATTATCTTTGTTCTTTGTTCTTTGTTCTTTGACAAGTCTTTGGGACACAGGGATGAGTCTTCCATGTTAGACAACATTTCCATGCTCTGGGAATAGTTCACGAGAGCCTCTGTAATGGCTCAAGAATACCGAAAAACCTCCCAGATAGCTATGAAAATGTAAGCAGGCAAAAATGCCGCGGCCAGAACATTTCAGGACAGAGACCATGTATTGTTATTCCTCCCAATGCAGGGTGAACCCCTAAAAGCCCAGTTCAGTGGTCGATATCGAGTGGCAAACGGAATAGTAAGGTAAATTATTTAATTGACACAGCAGACCAAAGGAAAAAAAGTGAAGGCGTTGGAGGGGACAGACAAGTACAGATCTGTCAGACAGTCAGGAGGGAAGGATTGAAAAGGACAGTGAGGACACGTTAGAGGAGGGCCAGGAGGATTCCCAACTAGAACCCCCTACTCTCCAATTAGCCAAACCTGAAATGTTAGAGAAATTAGACCACACGCTCTCCTCCTTAAATGCAGGACAAACAGGTACCCTAAAAAGGCTGCCAACAGCCTTTGCAGAAACGTGCAGGGACAAAGGAATGTTTCCAAAAAGGTAAGCCAATGGTGAGGGAGATGGCTGACCTAGTGGAAGTGCTACAGGAGAGTGCAGTGAAAGCCGGACAGACACTCGTGAGCACTAATGTCCCAGAGGACATAGGGCAGATCATAAAAAGAATCCTCCCCATAGTAATGAGAAAAGGGAAGGGAAAATACCCAAAAGTGAACAGCACTTGTGTACCTCACCAGAAAGCTAAAAGTGAGGTCAGTGTGGATCTACCCATTGAAGAATCCAATGATCAATTCCCAAACCCAAAGCTCATCAAACACAACAATTTCAAAGCAGAACTCAGCAAGAACAAAGGCCCAGATGAAACCTCAAACACCTCACAGGGGCTAAAATAAACAATGCATTACACACTGTCGGTTTTGGGAGAAAGATTATCAAGGTGTAGGAACCTGAATGGTTCAAGCTTCATTGCAAGAGAGAAAAAAAAAACAATGTAATCGCTGATGAATTGTCCAGGGTGGAACCCGACATGTAACCATCCCAGAAAAACTCCAACGCAATTAAGTCAGCACAACTATAACAGACACTGTCAGCTGCAATAATTCTAAGATTAATGTGTCAATTTGAGAAGTTATTATTGAGATTGAATGTGTGTTTCCCTCTATTTCTTCCCACAATTCTGTAATGAAAAGTTCCTGTTATCACATTTCTTTCCGTGTGCTGCAGCGCTGTCAAGATAACACAATTAGTCAAATGAGGAATTTTAATTCATCGGTTGGAAACTTACAGTAAACTTTAATGGAAAAAATCCTACAGTTAGCCTTGAAAAATCTGGGAGCCAAGATTGCCACCGCAATTGGTATTAGAATTAGAATTGGAATTAGAATATTACAGCGCAGTACAGGCCCTTCGGCCCTCGATGTTGCGCCGATCATCTGACCTACACTATTCCATTTACATCCATATGTCTATCCAATGACCACTTAAATGCCCTTAAAGTTGGCGAGTCTACTACTGTTGCAGGCAGGGCGTTCCACGCCCCTACTACTCTCTGCGTAAAGAAACTACCTCTGACATCTGTCCTATATCTTTCACCCCTCAACTTAAAGCTATGTCCCCTCGTGTTTGCCATCCTCATCCGAGGAAAAAGACTCTCACTATCCACCCTATCTAACCCTCTGATTATCTTGTATGTCTCTATTAAGTCACCTCTCCTCCTCCTTCTCTCTAACGAAAACAACCCCAAGTCCCTCAGCCTTTCCTCGTAAGACCTTCCTTCCATACCAGGCAACATCCTAGTAAATCTCCTCTGCACCCTTTCCAAAGCTTCCACATCCTTCCTATAATGCGGTGACCAGAACTGCACGCAATACTCAAGGTGCGGCCTCACCAGAGTTTTGTACAGCTGCATCATGACCTCGTGGCTCCGAAACTCGATCCCCCTACTAATCAAAGCTAACACACCATATGCCTTCTTAACAGCCCTATTAACCTGGGTAGCAACTTTCAGGGATTTATGTACCTGGATACCAAGATCTCTCTGCTCATCTACACTACCAAGAATCTTCCCATTAGCCCAGTACTCTGCATTGCTGTTACTCCTTCCAAAGTGAATCACCTCACACTTCTCCGCATTAAACTCCATTTGCCATCTCTCAGCCCAGCTCTGCAGCCTATCTATGTCCCTCTGTACCCTACAACACCCTTCGACACTATCCACAACTCCACCGACCTTCGTGTCATCAGCAAATTTACTAACCCACCCTTCTACACCCTCATCCAGGTCGTTTATAAAAATGACAAACAGCAGTGGCCCCAAAACAGAACCTTGCGGTACACCACTGGTAACTAAACTCCAGGATGAACATTTGCCATCAATCACCACCCTCTGTCTTCTTTCAGCTAGCCAATTTCTGATCCAAAGCTCTAAATCACCTTCAACCCCATACTTCCGTATTTTCTGCAATAGCCTACCGTGGGGAACCTTATCAAACGCCTTACTGAAATCCATATACACCACATCCACGGCTTTACCCTCATCCACCTGTTTGGTCACCTTCTCGAAAAACTCAATAAGGTTTGTGAGGCACGACCTACCTTTCACAAAACCGTGCTGACTATCGCAAATGAACTTATTCTTTTCAAGATGATTATAAATCCTGTCTCTTATAACCTTTTCCAACATTTTACCCACAACCGAAGTAAGGCTCACAGGTCTATAATTACCAGGGCTGTCTGTACTCCCCTTCTTGAACAAGGGGACAACATTTGCTATCCTCCAGTCCTCCGGCACTATTCCTGTCGACAATGACGACATAAAGATCAAGGACAAAGGCTCTGCAATCTCCTCCCTGGCTTCCCAGAGAATCCTAGGATAAATCCCATCTGGCCCAGGGGACTTATCTATTTTCACTCTTTCCAAAATTGCTAACACCTCCTCCTTGTGAATCTCAATCCCATCTAGCCTAGTAGGCTGTATCTCAGTAATTTCCTCGGCAACATTTTCTTTTTCTACTGTAAATACTGATGAAAAATATTCATTTAACGCTTCCCCTATCTCCTCTGATTCCGCACACAACTTCCCACTACTATCCTTGATTGGCCCTAATCTAACTCTAGTCATTCGTTTATTCCTGATATACCTATAGAAAGCCTTAGGGTTTTCTTTGATCCTATCCGCCAATGACTTCTCGTGTCCTCTCCTTGCTCTTCTTAGCCCTCCCTTTAGATCCTTCCTGGCTAGCTTGTAACTCTCAAGCGCCCTAACTGAGCCTTCACGTCTCATCCTAACATAAGCCGCCCTCTTCCTCTTGACAAGCGCTTCAACTTCTTGAGTAAACCACGGCTCCCTCGCTCGACAACTTCCTCACTGCCTGACAGGTACATACTTATCAAGGACACGCAGTAGCTGCTCCTTGAATAAGCTCCACATTTTGTTTGTGCCCATCCCCTGCAGTTTCCTTTCCCATCCTACACATCCTAAATCTTGCCTAATCGCGTCATAATTTCCTTTCCCCCAGCTATAATTCTTGCCCTGCGGTATATACCTGTCCCTGCCCATCGCTAAGGTAAACCTAACCGAATTGTGATCACTATCGCCAAAGTGCTCACCTACATCTAAATCGAACACCTGGCCGGGTTCATTACCCAGTACCAAATCCAATGTGGCATCGCCCCTGGTTGGCCTGTCCACACACTGTGTCAGAAAACCCTCCTGCACACACTGGACAAAAACAGACCCATCTAAAGTACTCGAACTATAGTATTTCCAGTCAATATTTGGAAAGTTAAAGTCCCCCATAACCACTACCCTGTTACTCTCGCTCCTGTCGAGAATCATCTTCGCTATCCTTTCCTCTACATCTCTGGAACTATTCGGAGGTCTATAGAAAACTCCCAACAGGGTGACCTCTCCTCTCCTGTTTCTAACCTCGGCCCATACTACCTCAGTAGACGAGCCCTCAAACGTCCTTTCTGCCGCTGAAATACTTTCCTTGATTAACAATGCCACACACCCCCTCTTTTACCCTCTTCTCTGTTCTTACTGAAACATCTAAATCCCGGAACCTGCAACATCCATTCCTGCCCCTGCTCTACCCATGTCTCTGAAATGGCCACAACATCAGGATCCCAGGTACCAACCCAAGCTGCAAGCTCACCCACCTTATTCCGGATGCTCCTGGCGTTGAAGTAGACACACTTTAAACCAAGTTCTTGCTTGCCAGTGCCCTCTTGCGTCCCTGTAACCTTATCCCCTACCTCACTACTCTCAACAGCCTGTACACTGGAACTACAATTTAGGTTCCCATTCCCCTGCTGATTTAGTTTAAACCCCCCCGAAGAGCACTAACAAATCTCCCCCCCAGGATATTGGTACCCCTCTGGTTCAGGTGAAGACCATCCTGTTTGTAGAGGTCCCACCTACCCCAGAAAGAGCCCCAATTATCCAGGAAACCAAAACCCTCCCTCCTACACCATCCCTGCAGCCACGTGTTCAACTCCTCTCGCTCCCTATTCCTCTCTTCGCTAGCACGTGGCACAGGCAACATCCCAGAGATAACAGCTCTGGTTGTTCTCGCTCTAAGCTTCCACCCTAGCTCCCTGAATTTCTGCCTTAAATCCCCATCTCTCTTCCTACCTATGTCGTTGGTGCCTATGTGGACCACGACTTGGGGGTGCTCCCCCTCCCCCTTAAGGATCCCAAAAACACGATCGGAGACATCACGTACCCTGGCACCTGGGAGGCAACACACCAACCGTGAGTCTCTCTCGTTCCCACAGAACCTCCTATCTGTTCCCCTAACTATAGAGTCCCCAATGACTAATGCTCTGCTCCTCTTCCCCTTTCCCTTCTGAGCAACAGGGACAGACTCTGTGCCAGAGACCTGCACCACATTGCTTACCCCTGGTAAGTCGTACCCCCCAACAGTATCCAAAACGGTATACCTGTTGTTGAGGGAAACGGCCACAGGGGATCCCTGCACTGCCTGCTGGTTCCCTTTCCTTCCCCTGACGGTAACCCATCTACCTACTTCTTTTACCTGAGGTGTGACTGCCTCCCTATAACTCCTGTCAATAATCCCCTCCGCCTCCCGAATGATCCGAAGTTCATACAGCTCCAGCTCCAGTTCCCTAACGCGGTCTGCGAGGAGCTGGAGTTGGGTGCACTTCCCGCAGATGCAGTCAGCAGGGACACTCTCGGCGACCCCTACCTCCCACATTCTGCAGGAGGAACATACAACTGCCTTTGCCTCCATTCCCACTATTCTAGATTCCCAATAAATCTACTGAAAAACCAAACAAAAAAAAAGTCAAAACTTGTTCGCTTAGCAATCCGACGGACTGAACTTTTTAAATAAAAAGCTTACCTTATCAACACACCAGAGTCCTTTTTTTTGGTTAGAGGAGGAGGGTGGGTGGGAGACACTACACGTGTAGTGTCTCGGGTACTGCCACTGCCCAAATAAATACTTTTCCCTTACCCAGCAGTCCCCTGGTCCTCCGAAACAAAAGGGGATTAACTTGTAACTTACTGAAATTGACCGCTCAGCTGAAAGTCCGCTCCGCACCTTGTTCTGTCAAAGCTGCTCCTCGCAAAAGACAAAGATTTTAAAACTGCCCAAATAAATACTTTTCCCTTACCCAGCAGTCCCCTGGTCCTCCGAAACAAAAGGGGATTAACTTGTAACTTACTGAAATTGACCGCTCAGCTGAAAGTCCGCTCCGCACCTCGTTCTGTCAAAGCTGCTCCTCGCAAAAGACAAAGATTTTAAAACTGCCCAAATAAATACTTTTCCCTTACCCAGCAGTCCCCTGGTCCTCCGAAACAAAAGGGGATTAACTTGTAACTTACTGAAATTGACCGCTCAGCTGAAAGTCCGCTCCGCACCTCGTTCTGTCAAAGCTGCTCCTCGCAAAACCTATCTGAAAAACCTTTTCACATTCCAAGATCTCCAACAGGAGACACATGTCTGATGAGCGTGGAGCGAAAACGTTGGCTTGCTCTCGTTATCGAATTACCGTAGATTGCATTCATTAACACGGCATACAAGACCTCCCTGACACATTGACTTTAAAAGAACAAACTCCTCCAAGTGTAAATACTGGTATCCTGAGTCCTGGGGAGATAGAAGTTCCTAACCTTGAATCACATTATAAGTGACCAGAGAACACAGTGAATCAGTCACGAGGCCTACTGTCCATCTGTGTGAAAGCTGGGAGTTTCCCCTGGACAAAGACAGACAAGTCAGTGATTCAAGCTGTGCAGAAGCAGAAGGACTGTATCCCCCCTCTCTCTCTCCATCTCTCTGTCAAGATAACAACAGACGTTTGAAAAACACATGTGACTGTGGACCCTCCAAGCCTACAGATTACTACAGAGAGAGGCACCAGGGGAAGATAGCCACCCACAAGTCTGCCACCAAGAAAACACTGAGCCACGTGGGCCAGCAACAGAGGGCATTTTGACCAGCCAAATACTTCAAGAATACAAATTGAGCCAGAAGACCACCGAATCTACCAACATCACAGAATGAGTATACTCCAATCCAACCACAAATGTACTTCTCACTCTGTAATATCGTTGTGTGTGATTCTCGTGAGTGCGTGTGTAAGTGTGTGGTGTACTTTTTATGATTTTATTTCGATCGGGTTTAGATTGTTAAGCATAATAAACTCACGTCTTCCGTCTTTAAACTCAAGAGACCCTGTCCGATAGGTTGCTTCACCATCACATCAAAGGGAAACGGTAAAATACTCACTGAGATGGTTAGCACATCCACTCTCTGAAAAGGACAAACCCTATTGCGGTCAAATAAGAGGAAGGACAAGAGAAGCGACTGTGACCCCTCCTCACCTGGCCGAAACAATAGGCAGGGTTGCGGATGGAGAGAATATGGGAATGAACTCAGATCAGCATTAAACAGATAGCAGAGGTTGTAAACTTCCTGGTTCAGCCTTAGACAATTGCCAGTGAGGGAATGTAGATCGTGAATAGGGAATAGAGTTTGTGAGAGAAACTGAAGACACGATTTAAATGACAAGAGTTCCAAATCCGTGAAATATGGTTTATACAACTAATAGTTGGATACAGAGACTTACCAGGGACACCAATAATAGCGAGGATGGGATAATAAATCGATTGAATAATCTTCAGAGCATAAAAGATCCGCCGTTCAAATGTTATCCAACCATAATCTGCAGTGAGCCAGTAAAACCAATTGGAGAAACTCCTGCTGTCCTTTGTTGTAACATTCCAATCTATTATCCTCAGATTCTGACCCATTGTTGTAACATTCCAATCTATTATCCTCAGATTCTGACCCATTGCTGTAACATTCCAATCTATTGTTCTCAGATTCTGATCTATCCTCTCCCTCTCTCTCTGGAGCTGCTGATCCCTGTTAATTCCGGTGGTGATGTTCCCGCTGACAATATGGGATAATACATTGAAAGGAGCCCCTTATTAATAGAAGATGGAAACCCTCCAGTGACACAATTATGGTCCATGGAGACTGACATTGATTACAGTCACTGAACAAACAGGTTCAGTTAACTCCTTTCAATCCAACACATTTTGTACCACAATAAAGTAGAACATTTATCCAGTCTGGATAGGATATCTGAGGTTCAATGAGGGAAAGAATTGTGGAAACAGCAGCAGCACTGGTCAGAATCTTCGAATCCTCCTTGGATATGGGAGTGCTGACAGAGGACTGGAAGGCTGAAAATTTACACCTTGTTTACAAATGGAGAGGTTGGACAAACCGTGTAACTACTGACAAATCAGTCTAATGTTGGTGGTTGGAAACTTCTGGAGGCCGTAACCCAGCACGAAGCACTCGTTGCCTGTAAAATCATGGGTTAATAAATGACAAGCAGCAGAGATAGGTTAACGGGAAATCATTTTCTAATCTTGATCGAGTTCGTTGCGGACATAACTGTGAGTGATAATGAGAATAGCGAGTTTCGTGTAATGGAATCATAGAAACAAAGAAAGGTTAAGGTACAGAAAGAGGCCGCTTGGCGTGTTATTGCTGTGCCAGCCGATAAACGATCTATCTATTCGAATCCCACCTTCCAGCATTTGGTTAATAACCCTGCAGATTGCAGCACTTGAGCTGCATATCCAGACTTCTTTTGAATGGGTTGAGGGTTCCTGACTGAACTACCCTTTCAGGCAGTGAGTTCCAGACTCACACCAACGCAGGGGACACAGTACTGAGCCTTGCAGAACGCCACTGGAAAAATCCCTCCAATTTCTAAAATACCCTCAACAATTACCCTTTGTTTCCTGCCCCTGAGCCAATTTCCTATTTCTGGGTTAACAAATGTTTTCCTCAACTCCCCCTTAATCTTTCCACCAATCATTTTAAATCTATGCCCCCTCATCGCTGTCCTCTCTGCTAAGGTGGATAGACCCTTCACCTCCACTCCATCTAGGCCCCTAAAAATGTTGTACATTTCAATCAGATCTCCCCTCAGTCTTCTCTGTTCCAAGGAGAACAACCCCAGCCTATCCAATCTTTCCTCATAGCTGCATTTTTCCAGTCCTGGCAACGTCCTCGTAAATCTCCTCTGTACCCTTTCTGGTGCAATTACATCCTTTCTGTAATGAGGTCACCAGAACAGCACACAGTACTCAAGTTATGGTCTACCCAAAGAGTTATACAGTTCCAGCATAACCTCTGTGCTCTTATTTTCTATACTTTGGCTAATAAAGGAATTGATTCCATATGCCTTCTTAACCACCTCATCGACCTGTCCTGCTACCTTCAGGTATATGTGGACATTGACTCCAAAGGTCCCTCACTTCCTCTACACGTCTCACATGTTCCCATTTATCGTATATTCCTTTGCCTTGTTTGACCTCCTCAATTACATCCCCTCATACTTAATCAGGTTGAATCCCATTTGGCACTTTTCTGCCATCGATATCTTCCTGCAACCTACAGCAATCCTCCTCGCTATCTACCACATGGCCAATCTGTGTGTCATCGACAAACCTCTTGATCATGCTTCTACATTTACGTCCAAATCGTTAATATATACCATAAACAGCAGGGGACCCAGTACTGAGCCCTATGGATCGCCACTGGAAGCAGCCCTCCAGTCAATAAAACACCCGTCAGCAATTACACTTTGTTTCCTGCCACTGAGCCAATTTTGTATCAACCTGGCTGTATTTCCCTGGATTACATGGGATTTTATTTTTTTTAACCAGTCTGACATGTGGGACCTTGTCAAAAGCCTTGATAAAAAGATCCATGTAGGCCACATGAACTGCACTACCCTCATCTATCTTCCTTGCTACTTCTTCAAAAAATTCAAACAAGTTGGTCAAAATAGAGCGTCCCTTAACAAATCCATGCTGATATCCTTGATTAGCCTGTGCCTTTCTAACAGACAGTTTATCCTGTCTCGCAGAATAGATTCTAATAATTTGCCCACTACTGAGGTTAGACTGACTGGCCTGTAATTTTTCAGTCTAACCCTGGCTCCCGTTATAAAGAGAGGTATAATGTAAACAGTACTCCAATCCTCTGGCACCACACATGTACCCACTGACGACTGGAAAATGATGGTCAGACCCTCTGCTATTTCCTCTCTTGCTTCTTTTAACAGCCTAGGATGCATTTTATCCGGATCTGGTGACTTATCAACTTTCAAGGATGCTAATCCCAATAATACTTCCTCTCTCCCGCTGGATATCACATCAAATACTTCATATTCCTCCTCCTTAGCTACAATATCTACATCATACCCCTCTTTTGTAACGTGAAACACGAAGTATTCATTAAGAACCATACCAGCATCTTCCACCCCTGCACATGCTTATGCAATTATGTATATACACTTATGTGAACAGACTTTCAAAAGGCTTGTGATCAAATGACATTTCATAGAACTGTTATGAAAATGGAACACATGGATTAATGTGACAGTGATAGTGTGGATATGACACTGACTCAGGGACAGAAAGCAGAGAGAAGTAGTGAACAGACATTGTTCAGACTGGTGGAGGAGGGGGAGTATACAGTGCAATTTCTCAGGAGTCAGTATTAGAACCAGTACTCTTCTTGACATATAGATAAATGGATACATGACAAAGACTTACCTGTGAAGAGCAGAGTCTCAACATTTGCATAAGCCAGGAAAATTATAAATGTAGTAACCAGTGTGAAGGATAGTAGCTGCTTCAGGAGGACATGGGCAGTCAGCTGGTGAAATGAGAATACATATGGTGAATGAAATTTAACACATAGAATTGGGGAAGTGATTATTTTGTGAGGGAGAATAAGGGGAGTGAATAGAAACTAAACTGCACCATTTAAAAGATGGTACCGGAGCACAGAGACTGGGTGCGTATGTACACAAATCTTCAATGGTGGCTGGACAAGTTGTGAAGATTTTAAAAAGGCATCCGTGATCCTTAGCTTTATAACTAGAAGCAAAGAATTAAAAAAAAACACAAGAACATTCCGCTAAGACTAGAAATGACTGTTTGAGCCTCAGCCGGGATATTGTTTCCAATTCTGGACACCACACTTTATGAAGATCTCAAGGCCTTGGAGATGGTACCTAGGTGTTATACTAGAATGGTAACAGGGATGAGGGACTTCAGTTATGGGGAGAGAATCTGGGATTGTTCTCCTTGGAGCAGAGAAGCTAAAAGGGAGATTTAATAGAGGGGCTGAAAATGATGATGTGTTTTGCCACAATAAAGAAGGAGAATCTGGTTTCACTGGATGAAGGTTCAGTAACCAGAGAAAACAGTTTAATGTTGATTAACAAACAAACAGAGGAGAGATGAGGAGATTTTCATTTCTTTACACAGCGAGTGTTTATGATTTGTAATTCACTTCCTGAAAGGGTTGTGGAAGCAGATTTAACAGAAACTTTCAAAAGGGAACTGGATCAATATTAACAAGGTGATTTTCTGGACTGGGAGAAAAAACAGGGGAGAGGAATAATTGAAAATTTCCTTCAAACAGCTGGAACTGGTACGATTTGTTAAATAGTCTCCTCCTGTGCTGTGTGATTCTCTGACTGTCTGATAACAGAAACCATTGAGTACGTATCTCATGTGAACAATTGACATTCAGTAGTTTTTAATCCTGACATTAATTGTTACTTGTTTTCTGATGAAGACAACAGCAGAAAGACAGTTACAAGGAGCTGGTGAGATAAATTGTGTTGATAATTTGTTTATTGGGTATGACGTCTCACTCTGATCACAGACCTCGCCTGGTTTCAATCCGTCAATTCCAAATTCATTGATTTTATTACTATTTTATTTCCTGTCTATTTGTTCTCAGGATATGGGTGATACTGACAAGGCCAGCATTACTTCCCCATCCCTGGTTACCATGAGAAAATGGTGAGTCTTCATCTTGAACCACTGCAGTCCCTGTGGTTCTAGCAAACAAAATAACATTTAGTATTTTGAGGAGACAGTTTCATCACTGGGAATTTCAGTAAGAGTTAGGTTTGAACATGAGGATGAGAGTTTTCAAATCAAGATGTTGCCGGAGCAGGGGCCAATGTAGGTCAACGAGCACTGGAGTGATGGATGAACGGGACTTGCTTTGAGTTTAGATACAGGCAGAAGAGTTTTAGATGAACACATGTTTGTGGCAGAGTCAGTACAGGTTAGATGCAGAGTAAAGCTCACTCTACACTGTCCCCCATTAAATACTCAGAGGACAAGTACAGCACTGGGGTTGGCTGCTGCCTAATTGGAGGTGCTGAGTAGTTAACGAGGTTCAGCTGACTGTGGCTGTGTGAAGAGGCTGGAAGCTGTGTGACTGCTGCAAGAGGGAGAAACTGAGATTGAAGGAAAGGTTTTTCCACATTGGCAACAGGAGTCTGGGGGAGAGGAGCTAATTAGATAGCTCTTTCAAAGAGACAGTCCTGACACAATGGGCCGAATAGCCTCTTTCTGTGCTGCGCCAATCACTAATTCTACGAGCAAGAGACAAAGAGTGAAGTGCGTGAGGGAGAGAGACAAAAAACGTGAAAGAGGGAAAGGTCAATAGAAAGTGCGAAAAAATCGTGTTTGCATCACTTTTTCAGCAGAGGAGTCATGATTTGCCCATCCCCGTTCCTGTTGAGACCGGTGACACACAAACGTCCTGCTGCCTCCTCATTTCCATGCATTCTCTGTACACCACAAAGCGACCCGGTCTGCTGTCTGTCTGCAAGTTTAACAGGGGCCTAACTGTGTGTGAGGCTGGCTCGTGTTTCTGCCAGGCTTCAGCTCTTCAAGGCAGTCTGTCCCTCTTAACGGGAAGTTGTGCTGAATCACAGGAGGCTGCTGTTGCTGATTGGGAATGCTGCAATTGGAGACAAGGTCAATGGAATCTAGGACAGAGAGAGGGCTCTGCTGTTCACGGATGTTGTGTTGGAGGCCTTAGTCATGGAGTCTGAAAAAGGAGAGAGGCCATGTTTCCGTGGAGTGGGCTGGAGACCCTCAAGGAACGTCCTCCGAAGGGAATGGGAGCAGGTGGCCAGGGAGGTCAATCCAAGAAGTCTGGCCCTGAGGACCTGGCCGCAGAGCCAGAAGAAGTTTAATGAGCTCACACGGGTGGTCAATGTGAGTGAATTAATCTCCACATGGCATCGCCTAACCCCAACACCACCTAACTCTCACACTGCTCAATAGACCACACCCCCATCACTCACCCATCAGCAGTCCCTAACACTCAGGACTCACACCTAACATTCACATACTCCATCTCACCCTTACACACGTTCCACTGATGCCAGCCTCACACCCACCTCTCACTGACTCCACATTCCCGCAGCTATTCAACTGTGCCAAGGACATCACCCAAACACAGTGCAACACAATCACTGACATTCTGTCCTCTCTCTTACAGAACTTGGTGGCCGACAATCACAGAGAGCAGCAGTGAACCGACGGGGACCAGGCAGACCTTTATCCCCTTAGCCTGAGGGAGGAGATGGTTCCTCACATCATGGGACCGGCTGTGACAGAGCCCGTAGCATCCGGCATCACCGAGAGCATTCAGCATGATGTTATGCACCTGCCTTATGTCTCTTCTTAACTCCCACCTCCCCCTCCTCCTGCTGTCTGGGATGATGTACAAGCTGCAGATGGCGGGACCATAAATTCATGCTTTCCATCCCACCCCCAATCCCTCACCCCAACCCTCCTCTTCTGATTTTATACTTTCCAATGACAACCCAAAACTGCGAGCTCCCCAGTCACAGCAGCTCCAGGAGACAGAGAGAGAGCAGCAGCACAACACTGAGAGTGATGCCCCATCATTTGGTCTAAAATTCATAGTCACCAGATCAAATACTTACACTGTGTGTATCTTAGAGGCTGGTATAGAGTCGGAATCTGCACGTGGTGAGTCACCGAGCACGAGTGAGCTGCTGCCAGGCCGGGGGAAAGGATAGTTCATGTGTCAGATCACCAGAGGGTGAGGTCACAAACGAGTTATAATACACAGGACTCAGATGTAAATATTGCTGGAACAGCATACAAGAGAATGCTGATGGACATGTACACTGAGATACTTTGTCCATTGACAGGCCTGTCAGACAGTCTGTTATCACTGTCAAGGAACATGGAGGAGTCCAGCTCCAACGTGGCACAGGGCATTTCACAGAGCTTGAAGCCCATTCTTTCCCCTGTGTAATTGGTCACTAACTCTATGACTGCACTAGCGGACTTAGCCCTGATACAGTGTCTGGTGACCATTGTCTCTGCTTCCACTGCAGCACAGACAGCAGACAACCAACGTCTCAGTACTGCAGTGGAAGCTCAGACTGAGGACATGAGATCCATGCTTGCTGCCATGCAGGATCAGACTGCTGTCATCATGGCTGTGGATCTCAGTGTTCAAAGGGGTTTGCAGGCTCTCACAGCAGTCCAGCAATCTATGATCCAGTAGATTACTAAGATTGCTGAGATGTCGCCCCGGGGGAGTGACAGTGTCTCCGTGGAGCATGTACCTGTTGTCCCCTCTCAGGATGACAGTATTTGTTCTCCCTTCACTGTCACTCCACCAGTGTCCTTGCTGTTACCCATCAGCCAGCCCAGCCTGCTGCTGCCAATGTTGATGTGGTGCAGTCTGAATCCAAGCCCTCAAGGCCCAGAGCTGCTCGAGGATGTCCTGCAAGGCCACCTGCAGTCTCTGCAGTGAATGTCAGAAGCCTTCCACCAGCCATGCTGCAGTCATTGGAGAAACACTCTGTTGGAACACTAGGCAAGTCGAGGAAACCCACAAGACAGGCACTAAAGGAATACACAAGGGTGAATAGTTCAGTTTTTTTTGTACAATTGGATGTGTTGTTGGATAAAGATGTTTATGAAAAGATATTTGTTGGTGGTTTTTAGAGCAGGATGATGACCAAGGAGACGCTGTGATGGGTCGTCTCAGAAGGGTGTACTGGTGGTGAATGGGGAACCCATGGTGGGAAAGGGAAGTTCTCCTATGGAACTGGAATCTTAGCAGGGACTCTCTGACAGTCTGTCCGGGTCGATGGCATCCAAGCAATATCCTCCCTGCCTCCTCCTCCTCCTCCTGAGGTGTGCTCCGGATTCCTGGTGCCAATGACTGTGACCTCATGATGTTGATGATATGAAGGGTGCAGCAGAACACCATGAACTTGAACACCTACTCCAGTGTTTATTTATGGACTCTCCCCGAGCGGTTCAGACATCAGAAGCATTGCTTCATCACACCGATGGTCTGTTCCACCATGTTCCTGGTGACTCCATTGCTCACGTGATACACATGTTAATTGTGCGAGGTTGGTTGGCGGTGGGAGGTGGTTTGTGGGTGTAGAAACATGGGCTGCATCTAGAGAACGGTTTCTTTTATCTCCAAGGAGCCAAATTCTGGTTCTGCATGGGGGGACAAAGTGCTGGAACCGGCTGACTGCATCAGAATGAAGGTATGGTGGCTGCTGCCAGGTTAGTGGTGTGGACATTCACCAACATGATATACTGGGCATGCTCACACAACAACTGTACATTCATGGACCGAGAATTCTTTCAGTTCCTGTACCTCTCCCCGTTGACATGGGGGCCGCAGAGCCACATACACCATCAGGAATCCCGCTGTCCTGACAAATCCACGGGATCTCTCATCCTGCTTCTCCCTGCTGAGGGAGAAAATGATGACATAGATGGTCACCCTCAACTCCCAGAATTATCAATGGACAACACACAGGCCTCGCAACTACTGGTCAGTTAGTTTAACATCAGTGGTGAGTAAGGTTTTAGAAGCATTAATCAGGGAAAAAGGACAACACACACTTGGAGAGATTGAGTTAATTGAGGATTGTCAGCACGGATATCTAAAAGGCAGACCATGCTTGACGAACTAATTGAATTTATTTAGAAAATCAGAGAAGGTTGATGAAGGGAATGTGGTGGATGTTGTCTTCGTGGATTTTATGAAATTATTTGATGAAGAACCACACAAAAGCTGGGTTAATAAAATTGAACCTCATGGAATAGTATCCAATTGGATCAAAAATTGCCCAGAGGACATGAAAAAGAGAAATGTGTTAAATGGTTGTTTTTCAGACTGGAGGATGGTAGACAGTGATGTTCCCTAAGGTTCAGTTCTTAGGAACACTGTTTTTATTTTGGTATATATAAATGACATGGATCTTGGAATGCGAAGTAGAATTTCAAAATTTTCCGAAGATACCAATCTTGCAGGTGTGGTAAACAGGGAGGATGCTACAAACCGTCTGCAACAGAGCAAAGAACAAAGAACAGTACAGTACAGGAACAGACCATTCGGCCCTCCAAGCCTGCGCCGATCTTGATGCCTGCCGAAACTAATACCTTCTGCACTTCCGGGGCCCATATCCTTCTATTCCCTTCCTATTCATATATTTGTCAAGATGTCTCTTAAACGTCGCTATCTTACCTGCTAACACCACCTCCCCTGGCAGCAAGTTCCACGCACTCACCACCCTCTGCGTAAAACACTTGCCTCGAACATCCCCTCTAAACTTTGCCCCTCGCACCTTAAACCTATGTCCCCGAGTAACTGACTCTTCCACCCTGGGAAAAAGGTTCTGACTATCCACTCTGTCCATGCCGCTCACAACTTTGTAAACCTCTATGAGGTCGCCCCTCCACCTCCGTCGTTCCAGTGAAAACAATCTGAGTATTTTCAACCTCTCCTCATAGCTAATGCCCTCCAGACCAGGCAACATCCTGGTAAACCTCCTCTGTACCGGCTCCAAAGCCTCCACGTCCTTCTGGTAGTATGGCGACCAGACTTGCAAGCAATATTCTAAGTGTGGCCTAACTAAGGTTCTGTACAGCTGCAACATGACTTGCCAATTTTTATACTCTATGCCCAGACCAATGACGATAAGCATGCCGTATGCCTTCTTTACTACCTTATCCACCTGCGTTGCCACTTTCAGTGACCTGTGGACCTGTACGCCCAGATCTCTGCCTGTCAATACTCCTAAGGGTTCTGCCATTTACTGTATACCTCCCACCTGCATTAGACCTTCCAAAATGCATTACCACACATATGTCCAGATTAAACTCCATCTGCCATTTCTCCGCCCAAGTCTCCAACCGATCTATATCCTACTGTATCCTTTGACAATCCTCATCACTATCCGTAACTCCACCAACCTATGTGTCGTCTGCAAACTTATTAATCAGACCAGCTAAATTTTCCTCCAAATCATTTATATATACTATAAACAGCAAAGGTCCCAGCACTGATCCCTGCGGAACACCACTAGTCACATCCCTCCATTCAGTAAAACACCCATCCACTGATACCTTCTGTCTTCTGTGACCAAGCCAGTTCTGTATCCATCTTGCCAGCTCACCTCTGATCCCGTGTGACTTCACCTTTTGCACCAGTCTGCCATGCGGGACCTTGTCAAAGGCTTTACTAAAGTCCATACCGACAACTTCCACCGCCCCTCCCTCATCAATCACCTTCGTCACTTCCTCAAAAAACTCAATCAGATTAGTAAGACACGACCTCCCCCTCACAAAACCATGCTGTCCCTCGCTAATAAGTTCATTTGTTTCCAAATGAGAGTAAATCCTGTCCCGAAGACTCCTCTCTAATAGTTTCCCTACCACTGACATAGGGCTCACCGGCCTATAATTTCTTGGATTATCCTTGCCTCCGTTCTTAAACAAAGGAACAACATTGGCTATTCTCCAGTCCTCTGGGACCTCACCTGTAGCCAATGAGGATGCAAAGATTTCTGTCAAAGCCCCAGCAATTTCTTCCCTTGCCTCCCTCAGTATTCTCGGGTAGATCCCAACAGGCCCTGGGGACTTATCTACCTTAATGCTTTTCAAGACACCCAACACCTCCTCCCTTTTGATAATGAGATGACTGAGACTATCTCCATTCCCTTTCCTCGGCTCATCATCCACCAAGTCCTTCTCCTTAGTGAATACTGAAGCAAAGTACTCATTTCGCACCTCGCCCATTTCCTCTGGCTCCATGGATAGATTCCCTCTCTGTCCTTGAGTGGGCCAACACTTTCCCTGGTTACCCTCTTGCTGTTTAATCTATGTATAAAAAGCCTTGGGACTTTCCTTAATCCTGTTTGCCAATGACTTTTCATGACCCCTTTTAGCCCACCTAACTCCTTGCTTAAGTTCCTTCCCACTGTCTTCATATTTCTCAAGTGCTTCATCTGTTCCTAGCCTTCCAGCCCTTAAAAATGCTTCCTTTTCCTTTGCGCATAGATAGGACATAGATAGGCTGGCAGAATGGACAGAGAAGGGACAGGTAGCATTTAATACAGAGGAGTGTGAGGTGATGTATTTCGTCAGAAGGAATAGGAAAGCAATGTAGGCTGAATGACACAGTTCTAAAGATTGTGCAGGATCAGAGGGACCTGGGCCTCCATATGAATTGATCTTTGAATGTGGCAGGACATATTAGGAGGCTGTTTAGCAAAGTGTTGGTGAATTTTCTGAGCTTTGCTAATTATTACTTAACTTTGTAGAAATGGAAATACAGGACGCAGCTTGTAGCTAACATAACCAACGGTCATAAAATGTAGACAGAGCAACTGACCACAACCCACTGTCTTAGGAAGGGACAGAGCTCATGATGGATTTTGGGGAAGTGAACACAGACTGTTCGTTGCTGACTCTTCCGCTTTTATCATGTTTGTGCAACCTAGCCAGAAGTAACGGCCAGATATAGTGTCTGGAGTGGGCATTGAATTAAGGAACGAGCTTGTTATTGTTGAAACTGATGTTTTGCTGACCTCAGACTCTGCGTGGTGCACAGTCACGTAGGCGATGTTGTGATCATCTTGTGGGCGTTTATCTAATTGTGAAATTGTTAGCTCTGCCTCTGTTATACTATATAAGTCGACGGTTATCTGTAGCTCTTGGGAGTAGCACTGGACCGCCTTTAGGTAAGGTGTGTTCCCCCATGATATCATGCAATAAAGTGTTTGTTCTCAACGTCTGAGTCCAGAGAATTTGTTCACCAATTGGGCACAGTCTGGATTTTCTCCAACACAAAGCATATCAGATCTTGAGTTTCATCATCAGAGACAAAGATACAAAAGCAGGGAAGTTATGCTGGAACGTTATAAAGCTTTGGTTAGGCCCCACCTAGAGAACTATGTCCAGTTCTGGTCACCACACTTTCGGAAGGATGTGAAGGTCCCTGAGAGGGTGCAGAGGAGATTTACCAGAATGGTTCCACGGATGGAGGTTTTAGTTACAAGGTTAGTTTGGAGAAGATGGAGTTGTTCTCCCTGGAGTAAAGGAAATTGAGAGAGATTTGATAGAGGTTTACAAGATTATGATAGGCTTGGATACGATAGACAAGGAAAAACTGCTCCCATTAACTGATGAAACACAGACTAGGGGGACACAAATGGAAGGTTTTGGGTAGGAGATGCAGGGAGAATATGAGGAAGAACCTTTTTACACAGTGGATAGTAATGAGCTGGAGCTCACTGCCCATGAGGGTGGTGGAAGCTGAGACAATCAATGATTTCAAAAGGAAACTGGATGGACACCTGAAGGAAAGGAACTTGCAGGGATATGGGGATTGAGCGGGGGATTGGGGCTGACTGAATTGTTCCAGAGAGAGCTGTCGCAGAGGGGCTGAATGGCCACCTTCTGTGTCGTAAATATCTCTATCACTCTCTGTGACTCTATGTTGGATATGTCTCCTGCTCCTCTCTGGAAAGATCCAGATACACAGAAGTTCAATGAAACTGTGACCTAAACAGCCACTGACAGCTCGATCCTCACCCTGGTGTGAGGCTCCAGGTCGTGTTACAGGAGGTGACACTGCTATATGACCACCTCACACACTGCTCCTGGGTTAGGTTTAGGTAGGAAAAGTGCTCTTGGAAAACCCGGGGTGAGTAGGGCAGAGCCCGCTCCTCCTCCCACTTTACAGAGCTTCCTCTCTCTGCAGCCTCTGCTCCAGTTGTTGGTCATGTCATAGCCCAGAGACACCGTAAGTACAGTCCCTATTCATTGTCCAGTCTTGGGTCACGAAATCCTCTGTCCTCCCTGAATGTCTGCAGCGGCTCACAACACAGCCTCCAGAGAACCATCCACAGCACCTCCAATAACTTTACAATAACAGAAGTAAGTCAAAAGCCCGTCAACTGTAAGTTGGATGCCTGGTCCTTTTAAATAATACCAGAGGGGGTTCCTCGTGCTGCTGAATGTATGTTCAGCTGAGAGTGACTAACACAGGCGTTCAGTGGACATGCACAGACCAAGTTTCAACGACGTCCATCAAAGCTGCTGGAATGGTACATTGATATTAAATTCAAACCCACCCTCAAAGGAACAACACATACATGGTACGATTGAGCTGGAACCCTGCGCAACATGGTGCATTGTGCAGGCCACACTGGAACTGGCCGGCTGTGAAGGCTACACTAACAGCACATAAATGATACAACTGGGCTGGAGCTCTGCCCAGCATGGGGTATTGTGCAGGCCACAGTAGAATTTCACATCTCTTTATGGATTACAGCTTCTGTACCGTCAGCACCAGTAGTGTTGTAAAGTCTAAAATCTTGAATCGGCTCAGATACAGAGGGAAAGAAATTCACTTTAAAAGGAGAACTGAAAAAGTTTGAAGTCAAAAGATTTTCAGGAATATGGGAATGGATAGAGGAATGGGACTAATTAGAGGGGTGAGGTCATGGAGGGATTCAAACACAAGAATAAGAATATTAAAATTAAGGTGCTGCCAGACTGGGAGCCAATGTAGATCAGTGAGCACAGAGGTTTCGGGTGATCGGGATTTGGTGTGAGTTAGGATACTGGCAGCAGCGTTCTGTATGGGCTGTGGTTTATGGAGTTTTATAACTGGGAGGGTGACCAGGATAGAATTGGAATAGTCAAGTGTGGATTTAACAATGACAGGGATGAGGGTTTATGCAGCAAATGGGCTGAGGCAGAGGTGGAGATGAGTGATATTACAGAGGTGGTAGTAGGTTGGGTTGGTGATGGAGAGAATATGGAGATGAACTCAGCTCAGGTTTTAATATAACACAGAAGTTGTAAACTGTCTGGTTGAGCCTCGGATATTGGGCAGCGTGGAGTATGTGCTTCCCAGATAGGGGATGGAGTTTGTGATGGAGACCAATGACACTGGCTTCAGTCTTCCCAAAATTTACATTGCAAAACAACATTGAAGTGAAACAGGGTTTACAGATCTCCTAGCCTGAAATAGAGACAGCAACAGCAGCAAAGATGAGAGAGTAAATTACGAGAACTGTAATACAGTTCACAATGGTTTATGGAGCTGATAGCTGGGGATATTCACCAGGAATACAATGGCAGCAAGAAGGGCAGAGTAAATTACAGGAGCAGTAATGCAGTTAAACATGGTTTATAGAATTAATAGATTAATAGAGAGACTTACAAGGGACACAAATAGCAGCCAGGATCGGATAGTAAATGTATTGAATAATCTTGAGTGCACGATAGATACGAGTGTTTAATGAGTACCGATCATAATTTGTGGAAAGATAGTAAAGCTCCGAGGATAAACTCCTGTCCATTGTTGTAACATTCCAATCTATTGTTCTCAGTCACTGTCCAATTGTTGTAACATTCCAATCTACTGCTCTCAGATTCTGATCCATTGTTATCACATTCCGATCTATTGTCCTCAGTTTCTGATCTTTCCTCGCTCTCTCTCGGAAGCTGCTGATCTCTGTGAGTGCTAATTTTCCCGCTGACACTATGATATAACACATTGAAAGAAACCCCTTATTAATAGGAGATGGAAAACTTCCAGTGACACAATTAGGGTCCATGGAGACTGACATTAATTACAGTCACTGAACAAACAGATTCAGTTAACCCTTTTCAATCCAATCATTTTTTTACCACAATAAACCCGACCATTTACCCAATCTGGTTGGGAAGAATAATGGTTGCTGAGGGAAGGAATGGTGGCAATAGCAGAGTCACTGGCCATAATACCATTTGCCTTTTTTTCTGCTTGTTGCACATGCATCCTTACCTTCAGCGACTGGTGTCCGAAAACATCCAGGTCTCGTTGCATTTTCCCCTCTCGCAGTTTATAGCCATTCAGATTATCTGCCTTCCTGTTTTTGCTACCAAAGTGGATAACCTCATATTTATCCACATTATACTGCATCTGCCATGCATTTGCCCATTGACTCAACCTGTCCCAATCACCCTGAAGCCTCTTTGCATCCTCCTCAAAACTCACCCTCCCACCCAGTTTTGTCTCTTCTGAAAATTTGGAGATATTAAAATTAGTTCCCTCATCTAAATAATTAATGTATATTGTGAATAACTGGGGCCCGAACACTGATCCCTGTGGTACCCCACGAGTCACTGCCTGCCATTCAGAAAAAGACCGGTTTTCTCCTGCACTTTGTTTCCTGTCTGCCAACCAATTTTCTATTCATCGCAATACACTACCCCCAATTCCATGCGCTTTAATTTTACACCCTAATCTCTTATGTGGGACTTTGTTGAGAGCCTTCTGAAATTCCAAATAAACACATCCACTGGCTCCCCGTCATCAACTCTACTAGTTGCATCCTAGAAGAATTCTAGTAGATTTGTCAAGCATGATTTCCCTTTCGTAAATCCATGATGACTCTGTCTGATTCTACCACTGTTCTCCAAGTGCTCTGCGATAAAATCTTTGACAATGGACTCTAGAATTTTCCGCACTATCGACGTCAGGCTGACTTGTCTAAAATTCCCTGCTTTCTCTCTACCTCCCTTTTTAAATAGTGGGGTAACATTAGCTACCCTCCAATCTTTAGAATCTTGGAAGATGACCAACAATACATCCACTTTTTCTACGGTCACTTCCTTAAGTAATCTGGAATGTAGATTATCAGGCCCTGAGGATTTATCGGCCGTCAATCCCATCAATTTCCCCAACACCATTTCTCCACTAATACTGATTTCCTTCAGTTCCTCTCTCTCACTAAACACTGTGTTCTCCAACATTTCTGGTATGATATTTGTGTTCTCCGTTGTGAAGACAGAACCAAGGTATGCATTTAGTTGGTTAGCCATTTCTTTGTTGCCCATTATAAATTCCCCTGTTTGACTGTAAGGGACCTACATTTGTTTTCACCAATTTTTTCCTCTTCACATACCTACAGAAACTTTTACAATCAGTTTTTATGTTCCCCACAAGCTTACTCTCGTACTCTATTTTCCCATTCTTAATCAAGCCCTTGGACCTCCTTTGCTGAATTCTAAACTGCTCCAAATCCTCAGGTCTGTTGTTTTTTTCTGGTGAATTTGTATGCCTCTTCTTGGAATTTAATGCTATCTCTAATTTTCCTAGTAAGCCATGGTTTCCCATTTTACTTTTGCGCCACACAGTAATAAACAATTGTTGCAGTTCATCCATGCGCTCTTTGAATATTTGCCATTGCCTATCCACCATCATCCCTTCAGGTAACATTAGTCAATCCATCATTGCCAACTCGTGCCTCATACCTTCAGAGCTTCCTTTATTAATGTTCAGGACCCTAGTCTCAGATTCAGCGAGGTCACTCTCCATCTTGATTAAGAATTCGAGAATATCATGGTCGCTCATCTCCAAGGGATTTCACACAACTGGATTGTCAATTATTCCTCTCTCATTACACAATACCCAGTCTCGGATGGCCTGTTCTCTAGTTGGTTCCTCAACGTATTGGTCCAGAAAACAATTTCGTACACACTCCAGGATTTCCTACTCTACAGTGTTGTGACAAATTTGATTTGACCAATCTATGCACAGATTAAAGTCACCCATAATTACAAATGTTCCTTTATCGCATGCGTCTCTAATTACACAACCCCCACTAACGTTTTCTGTCTCTTAGTGTTTCTCAGCTCTATCCATACATATTCGACATCGTCAGAGCTAATATCCTTCCTCACTCTTGCTTTAATTTCCTCTTTAACCAGCGATGCAACTCCACTGGCGCTGAAAATAGACCGTTTTACTGATGGTGTGAATATTTGGTAGGAAGTTCATCTCAAGACATCTCAAGGTTAACTATGTAACCAAGTTTGTGAACAGTTTGGCTTGCTCTCAAACATTTACAAAGGAGAAGGATCGAGTGTCTTGATAGGAAATGTTTGGAACAGAGGCAGAAAACAATGGCTTCAATCGTCTCAATATTTAATTGGCATTGCAGATGTGTGAGGCAATACATTTTGGAAAGATGAATGAGGGGAGAATATACAAGTTATATGGTACAACTGTAAAGGTAGTGAAATAACAGAGACACCTGGGGTGTTTGTACACAAATCTTTGAAGGTGGTAGGAAAGGTTAACGAAACCGTTAATAAATATGTGGGATCCGAGGTTTGATAAATAGAGGAAGAAAGAGCAAAAGCAAGGCCATTATGCCAATCATATATAAAATACTAATTTAGCTGCACCTGGAGTCTTGTGTCAAATACCGGGAACCACACTTTAGGAAGGACATGAAGCCTTCGGAGAGGGTAAAGAACTGTTTTACTAGAATTTGTCCAGGCATGAGCGATTACAGTTATGTAGCTGGGGTTGTTCTGCTTTGAGCAGAGAACTTTCAGAGGAGACTTGATTGAGGTGTTTAACATTAGGAAGGGTTAAGATAAATTAAATAAAGAGAAACTGTTTTCAGTGTCCAAGGGGCCACTAACCAGAGGCACAGATTTAAGGCGATTGGATTTTTGTTTCAGAGTGGTTTGGATTTGGACTGCACTGTCTGATAGGCTGATGGATACTGATTCAATAATAGATCCCAAAAGGGAATTGGATAAATACCTGAAGCAGAAAAAATTGCAAGAATATAGTGAAAGAGTCAGGGAGTGGGACGAACTGGCTCTTTGAAAGGGCCAGCACTGACTTGATGGGCCGAATGACCTCATTCAGTCTGTGCTATTCGATAATTCTATGATTGTTACTCCCTGCACTTTCCCAATATTCCTATCCTTTCACCAGGCTTTTGATAAACTACCACAAAGCAGCCGTGTCACCACATTAGAAACACATGGGATTAAAGGACCAATGTCAGCCTTGGCTCAGTTTGTAGCTCTCTCCCCTTTCAGTCACAAGCTTCGTGGATCAAGTGTCAGTGCAGGACTTGATCACAAGAATCAAGGCTGACACTGCAGTGCAGTACTAAGGGAGTGTTACACTGTGAGAGGTGCCATCTTTAGAATGAAACGTTAAACCAAGGCCACGACTGCCCTCCCAGGTGGATGTTAAAGATCCCATGGGATTATTTCGAAGAGCAGGGGAAATCTCCCCAGTGTCCTGGTCACTATTTACCCTTCAATCAACATCACAAAAACAGATCTGATCATCATCACATTGTTACTTGTGGGATCTTGCTGTGTAGAAATTGGCTGCCCTGTTTCCTACATTATGAAACTGACTAAGTGTTAAGAAGTATTTATTAATTGGACGTCACTTTGGGACATGCACTGGTCATGAAACACGTTACATAAATGGGAGACTGTTCTTTTATTTACAATGCCAGCATGCAGGAAATTAAGTCAGTGACAGAAAGCAGAGAGTATTGGAGAATGGTTATTGTTCAGTCTGGAGGGAAGTACACTGTGGGATTCCCCAGTGTCACAGTCGGGATTACTGTTGCTGTTTGTTATTGCCGTTGGGTTGTGTAGAGCCAGGACAATGTCAAAATTTTCAGATGGATGGAAGCTCAGAAATGTTAATAAACATGATAAGGATATTAACAAACTTCAGGAAGACAGAGACTGACTGGTAAAATGGGCAGGAACATGGCAGATGTAATTTAACTCAGTGAAGTGTGAAGTGAGACATTTGGGTAGGAAGCATGTGGAAAAACAATATAATCTAAATGATACCATTATAAAGTGGGTGCAGGATTAGAGAGACCTGGCATGTGCACACACAGATCTTTGAAGGCAACATGTAGTGTCCTTGGTGTTAGAGAGAGAGAGAATCAGAGTAATAAAACTCAGGAGGAACTGCTGATCTTTATACATCATTGGTTAGGTCCCAGCTGGAGAATTGTGTCCAATTCTGATCACCACACATTGGTAAGGATGTCAAGGACGTAGTGAAGATACAGAGGTGAATTACGAGAATGGTACCAGGGATCTGGGAATTCAGTTGCATGGAGAGATTGGAAAAGCTGGGATTGTTCTCTTTAGAGCAGTGAAGGGTAAGAGATTTCATATAGAATTCAAAATCATGAGCGGTTTTCATAGGGGAATTAATGTGAAACGGTTTCCAGTGTCAGAAAATTCAGTATTAAGAAGACACAGATTGAAGGTAATTGACAAAGAACCAGAGGTGAAATGAAGAGAATTTTCTTACACAGTGAGTTGTTGGGATCTGGAATTCACTGCCTGAAAACATGGTGGAAGCAGATTCAATAATATCTTTCAAAAGGGAATTTAACAAATACTTCAAAAGGAGAAAACACGCAGGAGTCTGGGGAAAGGGGAGGGGGCGTGGAACTAGTTAGATAGCTCTTTCAAAGGGACAGCACTGACACAATGGGCCGACGGACCTCCTTCTGTGGTGCATCAATCTCTGATTCTATGAGAAAGAGACAGAAAGTGAAAAGAGGGAGAGAGAGGGAGTAAATGTGAAAGATGGAAAGGGAAATAGCAAGAACGAGAAAATCAGGTTTTCATCGCTTTTTGGGCAAAGTGATCATGATCTGCCTGTGTCCATTCCTGTTGAGGCAGATGACACACAAAGCTCCTGCTGTCTCCTCATTTCCATGAATTCTACGTATCGCCCATGGTGACCCGCGCTGCTGTCTGTCTGCACGCTTAACAGGGACCTAACTGTGTGTGAGCCTGGCTCGCCTTTCAGCCAGCATTCAGCTTTTAAAGGCTGTCTGTCCCTCCTGAAGGGAAGCTGCACTGAATCACGGGAGGCTGCTGCTGCTGACTGTGAATGATGCTATTGGAGACAAGGTAAATGGAGTACTAGGACGGGGAGACGGCTGTGCGCTTCACGGATGTGTTGCTAGAGGCAAAAACAAGAAATGCTGGAATCACTCAGCAGGTCTGGCAGCATCTGTGGAAAGAGAAGCAGAGTTAACATTTCTGAAACGTTAACTCTGCTTCTCTTTCCGCAGAAGCTGCCAGACCTGCTGAGTGATCCCAGCATTTCTTGTTTTTGTTTCAGATTTCAAGCATCCGCAGTAGTTTGCTTTTATTTTAGTGCTGCTAGAGGCCTTAGTCATGGAGGGTGATAGGAGAGGAATGCCCATGTTTCTGTAGGGTGGTGTGGAGACCCTTAAGGAACGCACTCCGAAGGGAATGGGAGCAGGAGGCCAGGGAGGTGAATGCATGAAGTATGGCCCCGACGACCTAACAACAGAGCCAGAGATGTTTAATGAGCTCACACGGGTCAATGTCATGGAATTCATCTCCACATGGCATCTCCTACCCCCAACACAACCAACCTCTCACACTGCTCAATGTACCACACCCCCATCACTCACCCATCAGCAGTACTTAACACTCAGGACTCGCACCTAACATTCACATGCTCCACCTCACCCTCACACACCTTCCCCTGATACCAGCCTCACACCCACATCTCATTGTCTCCACATATCTCCAGCTATTCAGCTTTGGCAGGCACATCACCCAAACACAGTGCAACACAATCACTGACATTCTGCCCTCTCTCTTAAAGGACAAGGTGGCCCATAATCATAGAGAACAGCAGTGAACCGGCGGGGACCAGGCAGACATTCAAACCCTGAGCCTGAGGGAGGAGATGATGCTCCACATCATGGGTCCGGCTGTGACAGAGCCCGTAGCATCTGGCATCACCGAAAGAATTCAGGATGATGCTATGTTCCTGCCTTATGTCCCTTCTTAACTCCCACCTCCCACTCATCCTGCTGTATGGGATGATGTACAAGCTGCAGATGGTGGGGCCGTGGACCTCCTGCTTTCCATTCCACCCCCAATCCCTCACCACAACCCTCCACTTCTGATCTGATACTTTCCAATGACAATCCAAAACTGCCAGCTTCCCAGTCACAGCAGATCCAGGAGACAGGGAGAGAGCAGCAGCACAGCACTGATGGCGAAGCCCCAGCACTTGGTCTAATACTCACAGCCAACAGTTCAAATACTTACACTGTGTGTGCTTTAGAGGCTGGGATAGAGTCGGAATCTACACGTGGTGAGTCACCGAGCACGACAGAGCTGCAGCCAGGCCAGGGGGAAAGGATAGTTCATGTGTCAGCTCACCAGTGGGCGAGGTCACAAACGAGTTATAATACACAGGACTCAGATGTGAACATTGCTGGAGCAGCACACAGGAGAATGCTGATGGACATGTAGACTGAGATACTTTGTCCATTGACAGGCCTGTCAGATAGTTTATTGTCACGATCAAGGAACATGGAGCAGTCCGGCTCCAACATGGCACAGGACATTGTACAGAGCTTGAAGCCCATTCTTTCCCCTGTGGAAGTAGTCACTAACTCCATGACAGCACTAGCGGACCAAGCCGTGATACAGTGTCTGGTGACCATTGTCTCAGCTTCCACTGCAGCACAGGCGGCAGACACCCAACGTCAGCACAGTGCCGCAGTGGTTAGCACTGCAGCCTCACAGCTCCAGCGACCCGGATTCAATTCTGGGTACTGCCTGCGTGGAGTTTGCAACTTCTCCCTGTGTCTGCGTGGGTTTCCTCCGGGTGCTCCGTGTTCCTCCAACCACCAAAAGACTTGCAGTTTGATAGGTAACTTGTCCATTACAAAATTGCCCCGAGTATAGGGAGGTGGTAGGGGAATATAAGAACAGGTGGGGATGTGGTAGGAATATGGGATTAGTGTAGGATTAGTATAAACGGCTGGTTGATGGTTAGCACAGTTTCGGTGGGCCGAAGGGCCTGTTTCGGTGCTGTATATTGAAATCTAAATCTAAATCTAAAAAAATCTAGTCTCGATGCTGCAGTGGAATGTCAGGCTGAGGTCATGACATCCGTGCTTGCTGCCAGGCAGGATCAGACTGCTGTCGTCAAGGCTGTGGATCTCAGTGTTCAAAGGGGTTTGCAGGCTCTCACAGCAGTCCAGCAATCTGTGATCCAGTAGATTACTAGGATTGCTGAGATGTCGCCCCGTGGCAGTGACAGTGTCTGCGTGGAGCATGAACCTGCTGTCCTCTCTCAGGATGACAGTATGTTTCATCCCTTCACTGTCACGCCACCAGTGTCCTTGCTGTTACCCATCAGCCAGCCCAGGCTGCTGCTGCCCATGTCGAGGTGGTGCAGTCTTGAATCCCTCAAGGCCCAGAACTGCTCGAGGACGTCCTCCAAGACCATCAGCAGTCAGCCCAGTAAAAGTCAGCAGCCTTCCATTAGCCATGCTGCAGTCACTTGGGAAACACTGTGTAGGAGCACTAGATAGGTCGAGGGAACCCACAAGACCGGCACGAAGGGAAGACCCAAGGGTGAATAGTTCAGTTTTGTTTGTATAATTGGATGTGTTGTTGGATAAAGATGTTAATGAAAAGATTTTTATTGGTGGTTTTTATTGCAGCATAGTGACCAAGGGGACACTGTGATGGTGCGTCTCAGATGCGTGTCATGGTGGAGAATTGGGGATCAATGTTGGGAAAGGGAAGTTGCCCATGGGAAATGGACTCTTAGCAGTGACTCTCCAACAGCCTGTCCGGGTCGAAGGCATCCAGGAAATATCCTCCCTCACTCCTCCTCCTGAGGTAGCCTCCGGATTCCTGGTGCCAATGCCTGTCCTCATGATCATGATGATATGAAGGGTGCAGCAGAACACCATGAACTTAGACAGCTGCTCCAGTGAGTACTGGAGAGCTCCCCCCGAGCGGTTCAGACATCGGAAGCATTGCTTCATCACACCGATGGTCTGTTCCACCATGTTCCTGGTGACTCCATTGTTCACGTTATATACAGGTTATTTTCATGCGGTTGGTTGGCATTGATGCTGGGCGTAGAATTATGAGTCATGTACAGAGTGAGGTAGGCATTGTCTCCGAGGAGCCACATTCTGGTTCACCATAGAGGCCCGAAGTGTTGGGACCGGCTGCCTGCTTCAGAATGAAGGTATGGTGGCTGCTGCCAGGGTCGTGGACATTCACCAACATGATGTACTGGGCATGCTCACACACCAACTGTACATTAATGGAGTGAGAGTTCTTTCAGTTCCTGTACCTCTCCCCGTTGACATTCGGGCCCCGCAGAGCCACCTACACCATTAGGAATCCCGCTACCCTGACAAAGCCACGGGACCTCTCACCCTGCTTCACCCTGCGGAGGGTGAAAATGATATATTCACCTCACCCGACATAGATGGCCTCCATTAACCAGCAGATACATCAATGGACAGCATAGAGAGAGATAATGGATACGTCGCCCGCTGCTGCCTGGCAGATCCAGATACATAGAAGTTTAATGAAACTGTGACCTTTACGGCTACAGACAGCTCCGTCCTCACCCTGGTGTCAGGCTCCAGGTCGTGTTACAGGAGGTGACACAGCTCTGTGACCACATCCTTATTGAATCAGCGTCACCTCACACACTGCTCCTGGGTTAGGTGTAGGTAGGAATAGTGCTCTTGGAAAACCCGGGGTGGGTAGGGCAGAGCCCCCTCCTCCTCCCTCTTTACAGAGCTTCCCCTATCTGCAACCTCTGCTCTATTTGTTGATCATGTTACAGACCCAGAGACACTGTAACTACAATCCCCATACCTCGTCTAGAGTTGGGTCACTAAATCCTCTGTCCTCCCTGAATGACTGCAGCTGCTCACAACACAACCTCCAGAGAACCATCCACAGCACCTCCACTAACTTTACAATAGCAGAAGTAAGTCAAAAGCCCCTCACCTGTAAGTTGGATGCCTGGTCCTTTTCAATAACCCTAGAGGGGATTCCTTGTGCCAGCTGAATATATGCTTAACTGAGAGTGACTAACACAGGTGGTCAGTGAACATGCATAGGCCAAGTTTCAAATCTGCTGGAACAGGTTGTTGATATAACATCCAGACCCCTGTTCAGTCTACCAGTACATGCAGGGTACTCTTAGACTCGTGCCCTTTCCAGCATGAGCACTGTGTACGCTACACCAGAAATGCCCAGCAGTGTGGATTCCACTGCACCAGCACCAATGATGGTACTTAGACCAAATCAGAGTCAGAGACAGATCCATAGCGAATGAAATTCACTTCAAAACGAGAAATGATAAACACTTCAAATAGAACAAATGGAAGGAATATGGGAAACCGACAGGGGAATGGGGATAATTGGAAGGCAGAGGCCATTTAGAGCTTTTAATCCAAGTATGATTATATTAAAATTGTGGCATTGCCAGACTGGGAGGTAGGTTATGTGAGTGAGTACAGGGGTGATGGGTGATCTGGACTGGGTGTGAGCTGTGATGCAGCCAGTAGATTTCTGAATGAGCTGCAGTTTATCGAGCTATGTTATTGTGAGCATGACCAGGAAGACATTGGAATCATCAGGTAAGGATCTAAGAAAGGCACGGCTGAGGGTTTATAAGTAGATGAACTGAAGGAGATGTGGAAATGAACAAAATTATAGAGGTGGCTGTAGGCAGGGTTAGTGATCGACAGGATATTGAATTGGAACTTAGCTTAGGATGAAAGGAATCGCTGACGTTGTGAAGAGTCTGGTTTGTTCTCAGACATTGGACAGGGAGTGTGATAGAGTCAGTGGACAGAGACAGAATTTGTGACAGAAACCGATGGCAGTGGATTTAGTCTTCCCAATATTTAAATAAAAGGAACAGCAATGCAGTGAAACATGATCTATAGTTCTAATAGCTGGATAGAGAGGCTTACCAGGAACAACAATATTAGCAAGAAAGGCAGAGTAATTGACAAGAACAGTACAGAAGTTAATCATAGGTTATAACATTAATAGCTAGGTAGAGAGAGACTTACCAGGGACACCAACAATACCGAGGATGGGATAGTAAATCGTTTGAATAGTCAAAAGCGCGAAATAGATCCGATATTGTAAAGAAAGCCGATGATAATTTGTAGAAAGATAGTCAGACGCCCACGAGAAACTCCTGTCCATTGTTGTCACATTCCAATCGATTGTTCTCAGATTCTGACCCATTGTTGTAACATTCCAATCGATTGTTCTCAGCTTCTGATTTATCCTCTCCCTCACTCTGGAGCCACTTATCCCTGTCAGTGCCGGTGGGAGGGGTGGGGATGGGGGGGTGGGGGGGGATGATACTATGGGATAACACATTGGAAGGAGTCCTGTATTAATAGACGTTGGAAACCCTCCAGCGACACAATTAGGCTCCATGGAGACTTACATTAATTACAGTCACTGAACAAACAAGTTCAGTCAACCCATTTCAATCCAGCACTTTCCGTATCACAATAAACATTTACCCGGTCAAGACGGAATGTATGAGGGTTACTGAGGGAAGGAATGTTGGAAATAGCAGAGCCACTGGCCAGAATCGTCCAATCCTCCTTTGATATGGGAGTGATGACAGAGGACTGGAGTGTCGCAAATTCTGCACCCTGTTCGAAACAGTAGTGATAGGCTACACCCTAGAACTACTGACCCATCAGTCTAACCTCACTGAAATGTTGGGGAAGCTTGTAGAGACTGTAATCTGGGACAAGATAATCGTGGTCTGAATAGCATGAGTTTATAAATGACAAGAAGGTCCACCAGATATGTTCGTGGCAAATCATGTCTGACAAACTTGATCAAATTCTTTGATGAAGTAATGGAGAGTGTTGCTGCGGATAGCATGGTTGCTACTTTGTATATGAACAATCAAAAGTCGTGGAATCAAATGCCATTTAATAGATTTGTTAGGAAGTCTGAACCTCATGGATTCAAGAGGCAGTGACAGTGTGGATATGACATTGGCTAAGGGACAGAATACAGAGGGAAGTGGTGATCTATTGTTGCTCAGACAGTGAAGGGGATTATACAGTGATGGTCCCCAATGGTCGGTATTCAGGCCATTGCTCTTTTATAAAACATACATAAATATATATCTGTGTATTGTGTTTGTGTGTAACATTTACTTATCTATAAAAGGCATAATTTCAATGTTCTCAGGTGACAGAAACTCGGAAATGTAAAAAACTAAGGATGATATCAGAGGGATTCAGGGAGAGAGATGACATGAGGAAATGAGGCAGATGAAATTTAGTGCAGACATGGGCAAAGGGAGGAAGAATGAGGTGAGGCAATGTAAATGAAATGGGGCAGTTTTACATTGGGTGCATGAACAGATGTCTTTGAATGTAGCAGAACAAGTCGATAAAATTATTAAAACACATCCGGGATATCGAACTTTATAAAAAGAGGCATCGCGTGCAAAAGCAAGGAAGCTAACTAAAACTTTAAAAATCACTGGTTAGGTCTCAGCTGAGGAATTGTGTCCAATTCTGAGCATTACTTATTAGAAAGGATGTCAGAACCTTGAAGAAGGTGCAGAGGATATTTACTGGAATGGTCCAGGAATGAGGGAATTCATGTTCACGGGGAGACTACAGAAACAGGAATTAGGGCAGATCAGGTAAAGGAGAAATTTAATAGAGCAAACCACAATTATGTGCAGTTTTGAAAGAGCAAGATAAACTGTTTCCTTTGGGTAAAGGACCAATAACAATACTCAAAATACTTGGCAAAAGATGCAGATGTGGCACAAGGAAAACATTTTTATACAGTGAGTTGCTTTAGTCTGGAATACACGGTCTGAAGATGTGCTGGAAGCAGATTCAAGAGCAAGTTTCAAAAGGGAACTGGATAAATGCTGCAGAGGGGGATTTGCAGGACTTTGGGAAAAGAGGAGGAAAGAGGGGTAAAATAAAAAGCTCTTTCAAAGATGGCACAGGCACGATGGGCCAATGGACTGCTTCCATGCTTTGTGATTCTCCAATTCAATGGTAACAGAATCCATTGAGTCCTTATTTCGTGTGTACAATTGATGTCCAGCAGTTCTTGAGCCAGCGGCTCATTGTTACTTGTATCCTCACACAGATAACAGAAGAAAGGCAAACACAAGGGCCAGGTGAGATGAATTGTGTTGACAATTTACTATATTGGGTTATGACGTCTCTCTCTTTGATCACTTCAATCAGTCAGTTACAAACACATTGATTTTGTTCCTATTTTATTTCCTGTCTATTTGTTCTCAAGATATGAGTGATACTGACAAGGCTGGCATTACTTCCCAATCCCTGGTTCCCATGAGAAAATGATAGGCCTTCATCCTGAACCACTGCAGTCCATGTGGTGAAGATGTTCCCACAATACTGTTACAGAAAGGATTTCAGGCTTTTAACCCAGTGATGATGAAGGAACGATGATTTCTGTCCAAGTCTAGATGGTGTTTGGCTCGGAGGAGGGGAATGTGGAGGTGATGGTGTTTTGTGTTAGAGTCCGAGCTGAAGTCTACCCCCTCCCCTCTATCTCGTGTCCCTTGACTGTAAACTGGAATTGTTCTCTTTCGAGCAGTAATGTTAAATGGAGATTGAATAGAGATATGCAAAATCTTGAACAGTATTTGATGGAGTAAAGACAGAGAATTTGGTTTCACTGGAAGTACTGTCAGTCACCAGAGGACACATTTTTAAGGTGATGGGCCAACAAAAATGCATTGATTTATTATAAACCGGAATTCACAGCCTGAAAGAGTGGTGAAGCAGATTCAATAATAAATTTAAAAAAGGGAATTGATTCAATAGTATCAGAGGAGATTTTCAGCGAAGTGGTAATTGTGTAGAGGAGAGGGACAAATGGGATTGCTCCTTCAAACAGCATGCACAGACACGATGGGCCAAATAGCCTCCTCCGTGCTGGATGATTCTTTGAGTCTGTGAAAACAGAAAATATTGAAACCTTACCTGATTTGTACAACAGACGGGCAACAATTTTAAGCAGAGGCTGATCATTACTTGTACTTTGATATGGTTCAGGAAAACATCATGTTGGATTAACACAGATGAGGGAGAGAATTAGTCCTTTCCTGCTCTGTTTGTTTGGTCAGTACCACACTGTGTGGAAGTAACACAGATCAGGGATAGACGGACAGCAATTTTAAGCAGAGGCTGATCGTTACTTGTACTTGGAGCATACCTTGTTGGATTAACACAGGTGAGGGAGAGAGATGGAAATCTCCTGCTCTGTGTGTGGGGGTCATTAACACAACATGTTGGATTGGCACAGGCCAGGGAGAGAAATAGAAATTTCTTGCTGTGTCTGTACCACACTATGTGGGAATGACACAGATCAGGGAGAGAATGGTCCTTTCCTGCTCTCTGTGTGTACGTGGGGGTCATTACCACATCGGGTGGAAGTGACACAGATCAGGGATATAATTGGTCCTTTCCTGCTCTCTGTGTGGGTCAGTACCACACTGTGTGGGATTAAGAGGCCGGGGATAGAATTGGGTCTTTCCTGCTCTCTGTGTGGGTCAATACAACACGGGGACGATTTAACACAAGCCGGGGACAGAATTGGATCTTTCCTGCTCTCTGTGTGGGTCAGTACCACACCGGGTGAGATTAACACCGTCCAGGGATAGAATTGAATCTTTCCTGCTCTCTGTGCCTGGGTCAGGACCACACCGGGTGTGATTAAGACACACCGGGGATTGAATTGGGTCTTTCCTGCTGTCTGTGTGTGTCAGTGCCACACCGGGTGGGATTAACACAAGCCGGGGATAGAAGTGAGTCTTTTCTGCTCTATTTGGAGCTCAGTACCACATTGGGTGAAAGCTGCTTACTCAGCACAGCCTGAGGATGGAGCCTGGTCTGTCCCAATGAGGACAGAGAGTGACTGGTGAAATGGCCAGTCACCCGGCAGATTGAACTTTACACATTGAACTGTGAAGTGATACATATCGGTAGGAAATATGAGGAAAGGCAATATAATGTGGGTGGTGGAATGGACAGATCTCGGGCTGTACTAATTTCTGAGGCAGCAGGACACTGAGAAGGCTGCTAAAAAATAACAACATATCGTGTCCTTGGTTTTATAAACACAGCACAGAGTAATAAAACTCAGGAGGAAATGCTGGTTTTTAGACATCATTGGTTCGGTCCCAGCTGGAGAATTGTGTCCAATTCTGATCACCACACTTTGGTAAGGATGGCAAGGACTTAGTGAAGATACTGAGGTGATTTACTAGATTGGTACCAGGGATCTCATGGAGAGATGGGAAAAGCTGGGATTTTTCTCTTTAGAGCAGTGAAGGGTAAGAGGGGATTTAATATAGAATTCAAATTCATGAAGGGTTTTGATTGGGTAATTAGTGTGAAAATGTTTCCAGTGTCAGAAAGTTCAGTGTTAAGAAGACACAGATTGAAGGTAATTGACAAAGAACCAGAGGTGAAATGAGGAGAATGTTCTTACACAGCGAGTTGTTGGGATCTGGAATTCACTGCCTGAAAACATGATGGAAGCAGATTCAATAGTAATATGGTGGAGAAGGCAGATGGAATCCTTTCCTTTATTAGCTGAGGTATAGAATATAAGAGCAGGGAAATTATGCTGGAACTGTATAACTCATTGGCTGGGCCACAACTTGAGTACTGAGTGCAATTCTGGTCACCTCATTACTGAAAGGATCTAATTGCACTAGAGAGGATACAGAGGAGATTTATGAGGATGTTGCTAGGACTAGACAAAATGCAGCTGTGAGGAACGATTGGATAGGCTGGGGTTGTTCTTTTTGGAATAGAGAAGGCTGAGAGGAGATCGGACTGAAATGTCCATAATTTTGAGGGATCTGGACAGAGAGGAGGTGAAGGGTCTGTTTACCTTAGTAGAAAGGTCAGTGACTAGGGGGGAATAGATTTAAAGTGATTAATCGAAAGATAAGAGGGGAGATGAGGAAGACCTTTTCATACAGAGTGTGGTGGGGTCTGTAACTCACTGCCTGACAGTGTAGTTGAGGCAGAAACCCTCAACTCATTCAACAGGATTCTGGATATACACCTCAAGTACCGTAATCTGCAGAGCTATGGCTCAAATGCTGAAAGTGGGATTAGAATGGGTGGATCGTTTTTCGGTCACCACTGATACAATGGGCCAAGTGACCTCTTTCAGTCAGGAGGCTGCTGCTACTGACTGTGAATGCTGCAATTGGACAGAAGGTAAATGGAATACTAGGACAGAAAGAGGGCTCCGCAGTTCACGGATGTGGTGACCCTAGATCAGATCTTACAGTGGTGTAGGAGAGGGAACAGGGTTCATGTCAAAGTCATGTCTTCCTTTTATATGATCCTGTATAATGGACAGGGACTACTGGACAGTAATGTGCTCAAAGGTTATCAGCAGTAATTGATTATCTCTATATTTGTATATTGTAGAACATTAAAACATACCCCTGCTCTGGTGTCCATTGCACCCTCAATATTCATGATTAAAATATCAGAGGAGTGTGAACCAGTCACCTCTGATCACCCTGAGGTACAGGCGATTCTCGAGTCGGTGCTGAGTGTATTCACAGCCCATAAAGATGACTGTGGAAACATGAGCAGACCTGAAGAAATTAACTGACCATTGCATGATCCATGAAGCAGTATTCATACCGAGCTGAGATTATATCATATATTCCAGACAACATCAGGTTATTGTTATACCAGGGTGCAGTTCACAAAGACACATTCACTACTAACTGTCCGATTTTGCCGGTTACAAAACCAGATGGCAGCTGGGGACTGACTATTGACCATACAAACTCAACTCAGTCACCCCTGTGTGAACTCGGTTGTCTGAGAGACACCAACCCTACTCTCCCGGATTCCCAGCGGCAGGGCTGCCTTCACCACGCTGGATATCTCTAATGTTTATTGGAGTATCCCAGTAAAACTAGAGAAACAATTTAAATTTACATTAACTTCTGAGGACCAGAGTTACCCCTGGACATGTCTGTCACAAGGGGTTCCACAATAACCCTACTATTTTCCACAAACGTATGGCCGGGGCCGTTAGGAACCTTTCACAGTCTTCCTGCTTGCTGAAATAAATTGATGGTCTCCTCCTCATCACCACAGACCGTGTCCACACATTTAACCCTTTTACAGGAACTACTGCAGTTACTTTGGGAGCTGGACTAAAAGACCATCCACGTAAGGCCCAGCTGGTGTAACATCGTGTCATCGTTCTATATGTCTAAATTGGCTCATCCAACATCAGCCCAGACCAACATCAGGTCGAAACCATCCAGTGTATAACCCTGTCCACCTCAAAGACAGCCTTGTGTCCTATCCTCAGGCTGGTGGGGTATCAGTGGACCCTCATCCAGTGTCTACCCTTGTCCACCTCAAAGACTGCCCAGTGTCCTACCCTCAGGCTGGTGGAGTATCAGTGGACACAATTCCAATGTCTACCCCTGTCCACCTCAAGGACTGCCCAGTGTCCTATCCTCAGGCTGGTGGGTATCAGTGGACCCTCATCCAGTGTCTACCCCTGTCCACCTCAAAGACTGCCCTGTGTCCTATCCTCAGGCTGGTGGGTATCAGTGGACCCTCATCCAGTGTCTACCCCTGTCCACCTCAAAGACTGCCCAGTGTCCTACCCTCAGGCTGGTGGAGTATCAGTGGACACAATTCCAGTGTCTACCCCTGTCCACCTCAAGGACTGCCCAGTGTCCTATCCTCAGGCTGTTGGGTATCAGTGGATCCTCATCCAGTGTCTACCCCTGTCAACCTCAAGGACTGCACTGTGTCCTATCCTCATGCTGGTGGGTATCAGTGGACCCTCATCCATTGTCCACCCCTGTCCACCTCAAAGGCTGCCCTGTGTCCTATCTTCAGGCTAGTGGGGTATCAGTGGACACAATTCCAGTGTCTACCCCTGTCCACGTCAAGGACTGCACTGTGTCCTATCCTCATGCTGGTGGGTATCAGTGAACCCTCATCCAGTGTCTACCCCTGTCCACCTCAAAGACTGCTCTGTGTCCTATCCTCAGGCTGGTGGGGTAGCAGTGAACCCTCATCCAGTGTGTACCCCTGTCCACCTCAAAGACTGCCCTGTGTCCTATCCTCAGGCTGGTGGATTATCAATTGCCCCTCATCCAGTGTCTACCCCTGTCCACCTCAAAGCCTGCTCTGTGTCCTCTGCTCAGGCTGGTGGGGTATCAGTGGAGCCTCATCCAGTGTCTACCCCTGTCCACCTCAAAGACTGCCCTGTGTCCTATCCTCAGGCTGTTGTGGTATCAGCGGACCCTCATCCCTCGATTTGCTGAGACTGTGACTCCTCTTTATGAACCACCGAATGGTGATGATGCCCAGGTTTATCCCGTTTGGACTGAAGAGAGCACAGAAACAGTAACACAACTAAAGAAATCTGTCGCCCAGGCAACGTGTCTTACCTCACCGAACCCCGACAAGACTTTCCACATGGATGTGGGGACACAGTGACAGCCTGGTTGCTGTCCAATGCCGAGAAAACCAGGAGAAAATACTCCCCATTGTGAATTACTCCAGAATTGTGAGTGGGCCTGAACTGATTTACTCTGTTTGTGAAGGACATTTGTTAACCATGTTCTGGGGAATCAAACATTTTACTTACATCACGGGGTTCAACAGGGTGATACTGTCCAGTCCATTATACACCTTCCCAGTATAGGAAAGCTGTTGTAATAGAATACCCATGTCATAGAGTCATAGAGCCTTAGTCAATTCTGGTGCAGAATGGGACATTTCAACTCATCGAGTCCGTGCCAGCACTTTGTAGATAAATCAAGTCAGTCTCATTCCCCAGCTCCATGGATGACAAGGAGCCTGCAGGGTAAGATACAGCAGGAAGGGCAAGTTTATGTCCCACACCGAGAACTCAATACAACAGAAAACCAAGAGGAGTATAGAAAGTGGAGGCTGATATCAAAAAGGAATTTACGAAAGCAAGGAGAAATCATAAAAAAATATTGGCAAGCAAAATCAAGGTGAACCCATGTATGTTTTTTCTTTCAAATCATTAAGGCTAAGAGGACAACTAAGGAGAGAGTAGAGCCCATTAATGACCGAAAAGGTAACCTATGTGTAGGGACAGTAGTTACTGACATGGTTCTTAATGAATACTTTGTGTCTGTCTTCACAAAAGAGGGGAACGGTGCAGATATTGTAGTTAAGGAGGAGGTGTGTGAATTATTGGATGTGATAAACATAGGCAGAGACGAATTACTAATGGAATTAGCCTCATTGAAAGTTGATACATCACCATGGCGTGATGAAATGTACCCCAGGTTGTTAAAAGAAGCAACAGAAGGAATAACCAAAGGTATGTCCATGATTTTCCAGTTCTCACTGGATACAGGTGTGGTGATGCAGGATTGGACAACTGCTAACATTGAACCACTGTTTAAAAAGGGAGCGAAGGATAGACCGAATAACTACAGGCCAGTCAGTCTAACCTCAGAGTGGGAAAATTATTGTAATCTATTCTTAGAGACATGATAAACTGTCACTTAGAAAGGCACAGGTTCATCAGGGATAATCACCATAGATGTGTTAAGGCAAGATTGTGTCTGACTAACTTGCATGATTATTTGATGAAGTAACAAGGACGATAGATGAGGTTAATGTCGTTGATGCGTCTACTTGGATTTTAGCAAGGTTTTTGGCAAGGGCCCACATAGCAGACTTGTTAAAAATAAAATCCCAGGGGATCCAGGGAAATGCAGCAAGGTGGATGCAAAATTAGCTCAGTGACAGGAAAGAAAGAGTAATTGTTGACAGGCGGTTTAGCGACTGGAGGGATGTTTCCAGCAGCATTTAATGGAGACAGTGGTGTAGTGGCAATGTCACTGCACTTGTAAATCCAGCAAACCCAGGTTAACACTCTGGGGACGTAGATTCGAATCCCACCATGACACATAATGAAATTTGAAATCAATTAATAGTTCTGGAATTAAACAGCTACTCTAATGGTGACCATGAAACCATTGTCGATTGTTTGAAAAGCCCATCTGGTTTACTAATGTCCTTTAGGGAAGGAGATCTGCTGTCCTTATCTGATTTGGCCACATGTGACTCCAGACCCACAGCAATGTGATGGACTCTTAAATGGCTTCACAAGCCACTCAGTTCAAGGGCAATGAGGATGGGCAATAAATGCAGGCCCAGACAGTGACGACCAAATCCTGAGGGGTGGAGAATACTGAGAAGTGTAGAGGTAGTGACTGACCTTTGAGTGAATGCCCACAGATAGCTGAAGGTCGCAGGACAGGTCAATAAGGTGATTAAGAAGGCATATGGAATGCTTTCCCTTATTCGCTGAGGTAAAGAATATAAGAGCTGGGAAGTTATGCTGGAACTACGTAAATCATTGGTTAGGCCACAACTTGAGTACTGAGTGTAGTTCTGGTCACCTCATTACATAAAGGATGTAATTGCACGAGAGAGGGTACAGAGGAGATTTACAAACATGTTGCCGGGACTGGGAAAATGCAACTATGAAGAAAGATTGGATAGGCTGGGGTTGTTCTCCTTGGAACAGAGAAGGCTGAGGGGAAATCTGATTGAAACGTACAAAAGGTTGAGGGCCGTGGATATAGTGGAGGTGAAGGGTCTATTCACCTTAGCAGAGAGATCAGTTACAACAGGGCATGGACTTAAAAGATTGGTAGAAAAATTAGAGGGGAAATGAGGAAAATAATAACCCAGGGTGTGGTGGGGTAGGGGTCTGGAACTCACTTTCTGAAATGGTAGAAGGGGCTGAAAACCTCATCTGATTTTAAATGTGCCTGTTACACCTCAAGTGATTTAATCTGCAGAGCTAGAGACCAAATGCTGGAAGGCGGGATTGGGCTGTGGAGGTCGTTTTTTGGACAGCAGAGACACAATGGGCCAAGTGGCCTCTTTCTGTGTTGTAAACATTCTATGATATTTCTATGCTTTTCTAGGTGCAGATAGGCGGTTTTAGTGAAGGTGTGCATATGTGGTCAGATGTTCATCTCGGGGTCAAATAAGATGCCAAGGTGTGAACAGTCTGGTTTAGTCTCACACGGTTGCCAGGGAGAGGGATAGAGTCGGTAGCTAGGGAATGAAGTTAGGAGCAGGGACTGAAAACAATGTCTTCAATCTTCTGAAATTTGAATTGTCATAGCAGAGATGTGAGGTAATACATTTTAGAAGGATGTATGTGGAGAGACAACACAAGCTACATGTTACAGTGTAAAGGGAGTGAAAGAAGAGAGAGACCTGGGCAGTTTATGTGTAAATCGTTGACGATCACAGGACAAGTTAACAATGCAGGCAATGAAGCATATGAGATCCTGGGCTTTATAAATAGAGGGATAGAAAACAAAACTGGGAAGTTATGTTAAATCTATATAAAACACGACAGCATATCCCAGTAAATGACACATGGAATAGCAGAATTTGAAACATATGTTACCAGGGATCTGGGAATTCAGTTACATGGAGAGATTGGAAAAGCTGGGATTTTTCTCTTTAGAGCAGTGAAGGGTAAGAGGAGATTTAATATCGAATTCAAAATCATGAAGAGTTTGGAGAGAGTAATTAATGTGAAACTGTTTCCAGTGTCAGAAAGTTCAGTATTAAGAAGACACAGATTGAAGGTAATTGACAAGGAACCAGAGGTGAAATGAGGAGAATTTTCCTTCACAGCGAGTTGTTGGGATCTGGAATTCACTGCCCGAAAACATGGTGGAAGTAGATTCAATAATATCTTTCAAAAGGGAATTTATAAAAAAGACAGGAAAAGGCGAAAAAAAGAGTCTGGGATAAAGAAGGAGAGTGGTAATAATTAGACAGCTCTTTCAAAGAAACAGAACCAACACAAAGGACCGAATAGCCTCCTTCCGTGCTGCATATGTCTCTAATTCTATGAGCAGCAGACAGAGAGTGAAGGGAGAGAGAATGAGAAAGGGGAAAGAGGGAAAGGAAAATAGAAAGAGGGAGAAAACAGGGTTTGCATCGCTTTTTGGGCAGAAGGGTCATGATCTGCCAGTTGAGGCAGGTGACACAAAATTTCTGCGGCCTCCACATTTCATTTCCATTAAGTCGAGGGGCCGCCCAGGGTGACTCACGCTGCTGGCCTGTACGCTTAACAGGAGCCTTAACAGTTTCTGAGACTAGCACGTGTTTCAGCCAGGATTCAGCCTTTGAAGACAGTCTGTCCCTCTTAAAAGGAAGCTGCACTGAATCACAGGAGGCTGCTGCTGCTGACTGTGAATGCTGCAATTGGAGAAAAGGTAGATGGAATACTAGCACAGGGCTCTGCGGTTCACGGATATGGTGCTGGAGGCCTTAGTCATGGAGGGTGACAGGAGAAGAGAGGCCATGTTTCTGTGGGGTGGGGTGGAGACTCTCAAGAACCGCACTTTGAAGGGAATGGGAGCAGGTGGCCAGGGAGGTCAATGCAAGAAGTCTGGCCCCGAGGACCTGGCAGCAGTGTCAGAAGAAGTTAAATGAACTCACACGGGTGGTCAATGTCAGTGAATTCATCACCACATGGCATCTCCTACCCCAACATCACCAACCTCTCACACGACTCAATGTACCACACCCCCATCACTCACCCATCAGCAGTCCCTAACACTCAGGACTCACACTCAACATTCACATACTCCACATCACCCTTACATACCTTCCACTCATACCAGCCTCACATCCACCTCTCACAGCCTTCACATACCACCAGCTATTCAGCTATGGCAGGCATATCACCCAGACACAGTGCAACACCATCACTGAAATTCTGCTCTCTCTCTTGCAGGACAAGGTGACCCATAATCACAGGGAGCAGCAGTGAACCGGCGGGGACCAGGCATAGCTTCATCCCCTGAGCCTGAGGGAGGAAATGGTTCCCCACCTCATGGGAACGGCTGTGACAGAGCCCATGGCATCCGGCATCACCGGGAGTATTCAGGATGACATTATGTTCCTGCCTTATGCCCCTTCTTAACTCCCACCTCCCCCTCATCCTGCTGTCTGGGATGATGTACAAGCTGCAGATGGTGGGACCATGGATGTCCCTGCAGTGTATATGTGAGGTTGAGTGATTTGTGGAGAGCACGTTAATAGATGTGGTCACCCCACAGCTTATGGGTATGCAGAGAGAGAGAGAGGGAATGGGTGATCACCAGACGTCAGGAAGAATCAGGCAGGTAGCACAGGTGACCCCAGAGTGCATATCACTCTCCAACCAGTATTCAATACTGAGGAATGTGATGTTTCATCTGGGGACTGCAGCCAGAGACAAGGCCATGGTACCCTGGCTGTCTCACCTGTACTGGGGGTGGGAGGGGGTACAGGGAAGACTAGAATGTTGACAGTGACAGGATATTCGATAGTCACGGGAACAGACGAGCGTTTCTGAGGCCGCAGACATGTATCCAGGATGGTGTGTTTTCTCCCTGGTGTCAGGGTCAAGCATATCACTGAGTGGCTGCAGAGCATCCTAAATGTGGGGGGTGAACAGCCAGTAGTCGTGGTCCACATCGGTACGAATGAGCTGGGCAGACAGTGGAAGGTGGTCCTGCAGTCAGAATTCCGGGCGCTGGGAAAGAAGTTAGCCATCTCAAAGCAGTAATCTCCGGATTACTCCCAGTACCCCGTGCGAGTGAGTACAGAAATAGGAGGATTGCACAGATGTATGTGTGGCTGGAAGGATGCTGCAGAAGCAGTGAGGTTTATATTTCTGGACACTGGGACCAGTTCTGGAGAATGTGGGATCTGTACCGGCCGGACGGTTGCACCTGAACAGAGTTGGACTAATTTCCTTGCAGGGTGATTTGTTAGTGCTACTGGAGAGGGTTTACACTAAATTGACAGGTGTGTGGGAACCAGGAGTAAACATCAGAGAGGAATTCTAAAGTGCACAGAATACTGGGAGAGATGGATAACACTATAGTAGGGTTTAGAAAGTTATTAGTTGAGGTCTGAGTAAGGGAGGAAGTAATAAAGTTTACATCAGGGTTGATGTGCATGTATGTGAATACGGAGTGTGGTTAATAAGACTGGTGAGGTACAGGTGCAGATTGCCATATGGAAATATGATGTTGTGGCTATAACAGAGATCTGGTTCAAAGAAGGGCAGAACTGGGTGTTAAATATTCCTGGATACAAGGTGTTCAGAAAAAATAGTAAAGGGAGAAAAGGATTAAGGGTGGTGGTATTGATTAAGGAGAACATTACAGTGCTGGAGAGAGTGAAAGTCCCGGGGACATGTGTGGGGAGATGGGAGGTGGGAGTGGGGGTGGGTGGGGGGGTGCGTGGGTGGGTGAAGGACAGAATCTATTTGGATAGAGCTAAAGAACAAAAAAGGTGCATTTACATTGCTTGGTGTTGTCTATAGGCCATCAGCTAATGGGAAGGATGTGGAGGAACAAATCTGCAAGAAAATTACTGAAAGATGCAAGAATTATAGAGTAGTTACAATGGGGGAACATTCATTATCCTAATAAGAACTGGGATAGTAGTAATGTAAAGGGCAGAGGGAGGCAGGAGTTACTACTGTGTGTGCAGGAAACATTTCTACAACAATATGTTGCTAGTCCGAGAAAGAAGGCACTGCTAGAACTGGTTCTCGAGAATGAGCTGGACCCAAGTGGATTAAGTATTAGTAGGAGAACATTTAGGGGACAGTGATCATTGTATCATAAGGTTTTTGTTGACTATGGGAAAGGACAAAGAGCAATCCAGTGTAAGAATAATTAACTATGAGAAAGTCAACTTCAATAAGTCATCCGGTGTAAAAATTTAGCTGGGGCGAATAAATTAGAGTCACCGTTTGGCAGGAAAACAGGAGCTGAACAATGGGCTACCTTCAAAGAAGAGATAGTTCGGGCAGAGTGCTGGTGAACGGTTATTTTTCACACTGGAGGACGGTAGACAGTGATGTTTTCCAAGGGTCAGTGCTGGGACCAACTCATTTTTTTTGCGATATATAAATGAGATGGATCTTGGAATTCAGATTAGAATGACAAAATTTTCCGATGATACCATACTTGGAGGTGTGGTAAACAGTGAGGATGATGCAAACTGCCTACAACAGGATATAGATAGGCTAGCAGAATGCGCAGAGAAGTGGCAGGTGGAATTTAATACAGAGGAGTGTGAGGTGATGCATTTTGTCAGAAAGAATAGGAAAGCAATATAGACTTAATGGCATAGGTCTAAAGATTGTGCAGGAACAGAGGGACCTGGGGCTCCATATGCATTGATCTTTGAAGGTGGAAGGACATATTGGGAGAGTGTTAATCAAAGCTTATCAGATATTGGGCTTCATGATTAGAGGCAAAGATACAAAATCAGGGAAGTTATGCTGAAAATTTGTAAAGCTTTGGTTAGGCCCCAACTAGAGAACTGTGTCCAGTTCTGGTCACCACACTTCAGGAAGGATGTGAAGGTCCTTGAGAGGGTGCAGAGGAGATTTACCAGAATAGTTCCAGGGATGGGAGGGGGGAGCGGCGGATGGTTAGTTACAAGGATAGTTTTGAGAAGATGGAGTTGTTCTCCCTTGAAGTAAAGGGGATTGACAGAGATTTGATAGAGTTGTACAAGATTATGATGGCTTAGATAAGATAGACAAGGAAAAACTGTTCCCATTAACTGATGAAAGACGGACTCGGGGACACAAATGGAAGGTTTTGGGTAATAGATGCAGGGGGAAAATAAGGAAGAGCTTTTTTACACAGTGGGTGGTAACGAGCTGGAACTCACTGCCCATGAGGGTGGTGGAAGGCAAGACAATCAATGATTTCAAAAGGAAACTGGATGGGCACCTGAAGGAAATAAACTTGCAGGGATCTGGGGAATGAACGGGTTATTGGGATTGACTGAACACGGAGGGGCAGAATGGCCACCTTCTGTGTCGTACGTGACTCCATGACTCCATCAATTTCGACCACTCTATGTCAGTTTAGTTTAGTTTAGAGATACAGCACTGAAACAGGCCCTTCGGCCCACCGAGTCTGTGCCGACCATCAACCACCCATTTATACTAATGCTACACTAATCTCATATTCCTACCACATCCCCACCTGTCCCTATATTTCCCACCTACCTACACTAGGGGAAATTGTGAACGGCCAATTTACCTAACAACCTGCAAGTCTTTGGCATGTGGGAGGAAACCCACGCAAAAACAGGGAGAACATGCAAAGTCCGCACAGGCAGTACCCAGAATTGAACCCGGGTTGCGGGAGTGGTGTGATTGCGGTGCTTACCACTGCGCCACTGCGACGCCTGCTATTGCCTTGAAAGATCCAGATACATAGAGGTTCAATGAAACTGTGACCTTAACAGCCACTGACAGTTCCGTCCTCACCGTGGTGTGAGGCTCCAGGACGTTCTACAGGAGGTGACACAGCTCTGTGACCACATCCTTATTGAATCAAAGTCACCTCACACATTGCTCCGGGGTTAGGTGTATGTCGGAATGGTGCTCTTGGAAAACCCAGAGTGGGTAGGTCAGAGCCCCCTCCTCCTTCCTCTTCACAGAGCTTTACCTCTCAGCAGACTCTGCTCCATTTATTGATCATGTTACAGACCCAGAAACACTTTAACTACAGTCCCCATAACTCGTCCAGTGTTAGGTCACCAAATCCTCTGTCCTCCCTGAATGTCTGTAGTTGCTCACAACACAACCTGCAGAAAACCATCCACAGCACGTCACTAACTTTTCAATAGCAGAAGTAAGTCTAAAGGCCCTCACCTGTAAGTTGGATGCCTGGTCCTTTTAAATAACATTGGAGGGAGTTCCTCGTGCTGCTGAATGTATGTTCATCCGACAGTGGCTAAAACGGGCGGTCAGTGGACATGCACAGATCAAGTTTCAAAGACGTACATCAAAGCTGTCAGAATCGCTGACTGACGTAACATTCAAAACACTCCACATATGAGCATCACATGCATGTTATAACAGGACGAGACCCTTGCCCCACATGGGGCACTGTGCTGACCACACCAGAGCGCTGTCCAGCATGGCTCACTGTGCTGACCACAATAGAGCCCTGCCAAGCATGGGGCACTGTGCTGACCACACTAGAGCCCTGTCCAGCCTGGGACACTGTGCTGACCACACTGAAGCCCTATCCAGCATGGGACACTGTGCTGACCACACGAGAGCCCTGTCCAGCATGGCGCACTGTGCTGACCACACTAGAGCCCTGTCCAGCATGGGGCACTGTGCTGACCACACTAGAGCCCTGTGCAGCCTGGGACACTGTGCTGACCACACTGAAGCCCTGTCCAGCATGGGACACTGTGCTGACCACACGAGAGCCCTGTCCAGCCTGGGACACTGTGCTGACCACACTGAAGCCCTGTCCAGCATGGGACACTGTGCTGACCACACGAGAGCCCTGTCCAGCATGGGGCACTGTGCTGACCACACTAGAGCCCTGTCCAGCATGGGGCACTGTGCTGACCACACTAGATCCCTGTCCAGCATGGGGCAATGTGCTGACCACACGAAAGCCCTGTCCAGCATGGGGCACTGTGCTGACCATACTAGAGCCGTGACCAGCATGGGGCACTGTGCTGACCACACTAGAGCAGTGTCCTGCATGGGGCACTGTGCTGACAACACTAGAGCCCTGTCCAGCATGGGGCACTGTGCTGACCACACTAGAGCAGTGTCCTGCATGAGGCACTGTGCTGACCACACTAGAGCCCTGTCCAGCATGGGGCACTGTGCTGACCACACTAGAGCCCTGTCCAGCATGGGACACTGTGCTGACCACACTAGAGCGCTGTCCAGCATGGGACACTGTGCTGACCACACTAGAGCCCTGTCCAGCATGGGGCACTGTGCTGACCACACTAGAGCCCTGTCCAGCATGGGGCACTGTGCTGACCACACGAGAGCCCTGTCCAGCATGGCTCACTGTGCTGACCACAATAGAGCCCTGCCAAGCATGGGGCACTGTGCTGACCACACTAGAGCCCTGTCCGGCCTGGGAAACTGTGCTGACCACACTGAATCCCTCTCCAGCATGGGACACTGGGCTGACCACACGAGAGCCCTGTCCAGCATGGGGCACTGTGCTGACCACACTAGAGCCCTGTCCAGCATGGGGCACTGTGCTGACCACACTAGATCCCTGTCCAGCATGGGGCACTGAGCTGACCACACTAGAGCCCTGTCCAGCATGGGACACTGTGCTGACCATACTAGAGCCGTGACCAGCATGGGGCACTGTGCTGACCACACTAGAGCAGTGACCTGCATGGGGCACTGTGCTGACCACACTAGAGCCCTGTCCAGCATGGGACAGTCTGCTGACCACACTAGAGCAGTGTCCTGCATGAGGCACTGTGCTGACCACACTAGAGCCCTGTCCAGCATGGGGCACTGTGCTGACCACACTAGAGCCCTGTCCAGCATGGGACACTGTGCTGACCACACTACAGCCCTGTCCAGCATGGGACACTGTGCTGACCACACTAGAGCCCTGTCCAGCATGGGGCACTGTGCTGACCACACTAGAGCCCTGTCCAGCATGGGGCACTGTGCTGACCACACTAGTGCCCTGTCCAGCATGGGGCACTGTGCTGACCACACTAGAGCCCTGTCCAGCATGGGACACTGTGCTGACCACACTAGAGCCGTGTCCAGCATGGGGCATTGTGCTGACCACACTAGAGCCCTGTCCAGCATGGGGCACTGTGCTGACCACACGAGAGCCCTGTCCAGCATGGCTCACTGTGCTGACCACAATAGAGCCCTGCCAAGCATGGGGCACTGTGCTGACCACACTAGAGCCCTGTCCAGCATGGGAAACTGTGCTGACCACACTGAAGCCCTCTCCAGCATGGGACACTGTGCTGACCACACGAGAGCCCTGTCCAGCATGGGGCACTGTGCTGACCACACTAGAGCCCTGTCCAGCATGGGGCACTGTGCTGACCACACTAGATCCCTGTCCAGCATGGGGCACTGTGCTGACCACACTAGAGCCCTGTCCAGCATGGGACACTGTGCTGACCATACTAGAGCCGTGACCAGCATGGGGCACTGTGCTGACCACACTAGAGCAGTGTCCTGCATGGGGCACTGTGCTGACCACACTAGAGCCCTGTCCAGCATGGGACAGTCTGCTGACCACACTAGAGCAGTGTCCTGCATGAGGCACTGTGCTGACCACACTAGAGCCCTGTCCAGCCTGGGAAACTGTGCTGACCACACTGAAGCCCTCTCCAGCATGGGACACTGTGCTGACCACACGAGAGCCCTGTCCAGCATGGGGCACTGTGCTGACCACACTAGAGCCCTGTCAAGCATGGGGCACTGTGCTGACCACACTAGATCCCTGTCCAGCATGGGGCACTGTGCTGACCACACTAGAGCCCTGTCCAGCATGGGACACTGTGCTGACCATACTAGAGCCGTGACCAGCATGGGGCACGGTGCTGACCACACTAGAGCAGTGACCTGCATGGGGCACTGTGCTGACCACACTAGAGCCCTGTCCAGCATGGGACAGTCTGCTGACCACACTAGAGCAGTGTCCTGCATGAGGCACTGTGCTGACCACACTAGAGCCCTGTCCAGCATGGGACACTGTGCTGACCACACTAGAGCCCTGTCCAGCATGGGACACTGTGCTGACCACACTAGAGCCCTGTCCAGCATGGGACAGTCTGCTGACCACACTAGAGCCCTGTCCAGCATGGGGCACTGTGCTGACCACACTAGAGCCCTGTCCAGCATGGGGCACTGTGCTGACCACACTAGAGCCCTGTCCAGCATGGGACACTGTGCTGACCACACTAGAGCCGTGTCCAGCATGGGGCATTGTGCTGACCACACTAGAGCCCTGTCCAGCATGGGACACTGTGCTGACCACACGAGAGCCCTGTCCAGCATGGCTCACTGTGCTGACCACAATAGAGCCCTGCCAAGCATGGGGCACTGTGCTGACCACACTAGAGCCCTGTCCAGCCTGGGAAACTGTGCTGATCACACTGAAGCCCTCTCCAGCATGGGACACTGTGCTGACCACACGAGAGCCCTGTCCAGCATGGGGCACTGTGCTGACCACACTAGAGCCCTGTCCAGCATGGGGCACTGTGTTGACCACACTAGATCCCTGTCCAGCATGGGGCACTGTGCTGACCACACTAGAGCCCTGTCCAGCATGGGACACTGTGCTGACCATACTAGAGCCGTGACCAGCATGGGGCACTGTGCTGACCACACTAGAGCAGTGTCCTGCATGGGGCACTGTGCTGACCACACTAGAGCCCTGTCCAGCATGGGGCACTGTGCTGACCACACTAGAGCCCTGTCCAGCATGGGACGCTGTGCTGACCACACTAGAGCCCTGTCCAGCATGGGACACTGTGCTGACAACACTAGAGCCCTGTCCAGCATGGGGCACTGTGCTGACCACACTAGAGCCCTGTCCAGCATGGGGCACTGTGCTGACCACACAAGAGCCCTGTCCAGCATGGGGCACTGTGCTGACCACACTAGAGCCCTGTCCAGCATTGGACACTGTGCTGACCACACTAGAGCCGTGTCCAGCATGGGGCATTGTGCTGACCACACTAGAGCAGTGTCCTGCATGGGGCAGTGTGCTGACCACACTAGAACCCTGTCCAGCATGGGACAGTGTGCTGACCACACTAGAGGAGTGTCCTGCATGAGGCACTGTGCTGACCACACTCGAGCCCTGCCCAGCATGGGACACTGTGCTGACCACACTAGAGCCCTGTCCAGCATGGGGCACTGTGCTGACCACACTAGAGCCCTGTCCAGCATGGGGCACTGTGCTGACCACACTAGAGCCCTGTCCAGCATGGGGCACTGTGCTGACCACACTAGAGCCCTGTCCAGCATGGGACGCTGTGCTGACCACACTAGAGCCCTGTCCAGCATGGGACACTGTGCTGACAACACTAGAGCCCTGTCCAGCATGGGGCACTGTGCTGACCACACTAGAGCCCTGTCCAGCATGGGGCACTGTGCTGACCACACTAGAGCCCTGTCCAGCATGGGGCACTGTGCTGACCACACTAGAGCCCTGTCCAGCATTGGACACTGTGCTGACCACACTAGAGCCGTGTCCAGCATGGGGCATTGTGCTGACCACACTAGAGCAGTGTCCTGCATGGGGCAGTGTGCTGACCACACTAGAGCCCTGTCCAGCATGGGACAGTGTGCTGACCACACTAGAGGAGTGTCCTGCATGAGGCACTGTGCTGACCACACTCGAGCCCTGCCCAGCATGGGACACTGTGCTGACCACACTAGAGCCCTGTCCAGCATGGGGCACTGTGCTGACCACACTAGAGCCCTGTCCAGCCTGGGGTACTGTGCTGACAGTGTGAGGTGATGCATTTTGGCATAAAGAATAGGAAAGCAATATAGACTTAATGGCATAGGTCTAAAGATAGTGCAGGAACAGAGGGACCTGGGGCTCCATATGCATTGATCTTTGAAGGTGTAAGGACATATTGGGAGAGTGTTAATCAAAGCTTATCAGATATTGGGCTTCATGATTAGAGGCAAAGATACAAAATCAGTGAAGTTATGCTGAAAATTTGTAAAGCTTTGGTTAGGCCCGAACTAGAGAACTGTGTCCAGTTCTGGTCACCACACTTCAGGAAGGATGTGAAGGTCCTTGAGAGGGTGCAGAGGAGATTTACCAGAATAGTTCCAGGGATGGGAGGGGGGAGCGGCGGATGGTTAGTTACACGGATAGTTTTGAGAAGATGGAGTTGTTCTCCCTTGAAGTAAAGGGGATTGAGAGAGATTTGATAGAGTTGTACAAGATTATGATGGCTTAGATAAGATAGACAAGGAAAAACTGTTCCCATTAACTGATGAAAGACGGACTCGGGGACACAAATGGAAGGTTTTGGGTAATAGATGCAGGGGGAAAATAAGGAAGAGCTTTTTAACACAGTGGGTGGTAACGAGCTGGAACTCACTGCCCATGAGGGTGGTGGAAGGCAAGACAATCAATGATTTCAAAAGGAAACTGGATGGGCACCTGAAGGAAAAAAAACTTGCAGGGATCTGGGGAATGAACGGGTTATTGGGATTGACTGAACACGGAGGGGCAGAATGGCCACCTTCTGTGTCGTACGTGACTCCATGACTCCATCAATTTCGACCACTCTATGTCAGTTTAGTTTAGTTTAGAGATACAGCACTGAAACAGGCCCTTCGGCCCACCGAGTCTGTGCCGACCATCAACCACCCATTTATACGAATGCTACACTAATCTCAAATTCCTACCACATCCCCACCTGTCCCTATATTTCCCACCTACCTACACTAGGGGAAATTGTGAACGGCCAATTTACCTATCAACCTGCAAGTCTTTGGCATGTGGGAGGAAACCCACGCAAAAACAGGGAGAACATGCAAACTCCGCACAGGCAGTACCCAGAATTGAACCCGGGTTGCGGGAGTGGTGTGATTGCGGTGCTTACCACTGTGCCACTGTGACGCCTGCTATTGCCTTGAAAGATCCAGATACATAGAGGTTCAATGAAACTGTGACCTTAACAGCCACTGACAGTTCCGTCCTCACCGTGGTGTGAGGCTCCAGGACGTTTTACAGGAGGTGACACTGCTCTGTGACCACATCCTTATTGAATCAAAGTCACCTCACACATTGCTCCGGGGTTAGGTGCATGTCGGAATGGTGCTCTTGGAAAACCCGGAGTGGGTAGGTCAGAGCCCCCTCCTCCTTCCTCTTCACAGAGCTTCACATCTCAGCAGACTCTGCTCCATTTATTGATCATGTTACAGACCCAGAAACACTTTAACTACAGTCCCCATAACTCGTCCAGTGTTAGGTCACCAAATCCTCTGTCCTCCCTGAATGTCTGTAGTTGCTCACAACACAACCTGCAGAAAACCATCTACAGCACGTCACTAACTTTTCAATAGCAGAAGTAAGTCTAAAGTCCCTCACCTGTAAGTTGGATGCCTGGTCCTTTTAAATAACATTGGAGGGAGTTCCTCGTGCTGCTGAATGTATGTTCATCCGACAGTGGCTAAAACGGGCGGTCAGTGGACATGCACAGATCAAGTTTCAAAGACGTACTTCAAAGCTGTCAGAATCGCTGACTGACGTAACATTCAAAACACTCCACATATGAGCATCACATGCATGTTATAACAGGACGAGACCCTTGCCCCGCATGGGGCACAGTGCTGACCACACCAGAGCGCTGTCCAGCATGGCTCACTGTGCTGACCACAATAGAGCCCTGCCAAGCATGGGGCACTGTGCTGACCACACTAGAGCCCTGTCCAGCCTGGGACACTGTGCTGACCACACTGAAGCCCTGTCCAGCATGGGACACTGTGCTGACCACACGAGAGCCCTGTCCAGCATGGGACACTGTGCTGACCACACTAGAGCCCTGTCCAGCATGGGGCACTGTGCTGACCACACTAGAGCCCTGTCCAGCATGGGGCACTGTGCTGACCACACGAGAGCCCTGTCCAGCATGGCTCACTGTGCTGACCACAATAGAGCCCTGCCAAGCATGGGGCACTGTGCTGACCACACTAGAGCCCTGTCCGGCCTGGGAAACTGTGCTGACCACACTGAAGCCCTCTCCAGCATGGGACACTGGGCTGACCACACGAGAGCCCTGTCCAGCATGGGGCACTGTGCTGACCACACTAGAGCCCTGTCCAGCATGGGGCACTGTGCTGACCACACTAGATCCCTGTCCAGCATGGGGCACTGAGCTGACCACACTAGAGCCCTGTCCAGCATGGGACACTGTGCTGACCATACTAGAGCCGTGACCAGCATGGGGCACTGTGCTGACCACACTAGAGCAGTGACCTGCATGGGGCACTGTGCTGACCACACTAGAGCCCTGTCCAGCATGGGACAGTCTGCTGACCACACTAGAGCAGTGTCCTGCATGAGGCACTGTGCTGACCACACTAGAGCCCTGTCCAGCATGGGGCACTGTGCTGACCACACTAGAGCCCTGTCCAGCATGGGACACTGTGCTGACCACACTAGAGCCCTGTCCAGCATGGGACACTGTGCTGACCACACTAGAGCCCTGTCCAGCATGGGGCACTGTGCTGACCACACTAGAGCCCTGTCCAGCATCGGGCACTGTGCTGACCACACTAGTGCCCTGTCCAGCATGGGGCACTGTGCTGACCACACTAGAGCCCTGTCCAGCATGGGACACTGTGCTGACCACACTAGAGCCGTGTCCAGCATGGGGCATTGTGCTGACCACACTAGAGCCCTGTCCAGCATGGGGCACTGTGCTGACCACACGAGAGCCCTGTCCAGCATGGCTCACTGTGCTGACCACAATAGAGCCCTGCCAAGCATGGGGCACTGTGCTGACCACACTAGAGCACTGTCCAGCATGGGAAACTGTGCTGACCACACTGAAGCCCTCTCCAGCATGGGACACTGTGCTGACCACACGAGAGCCCTGTCCAGCATGGGGCACTGTGCTGACCACACTAGAGCCCTGTCCAGCATGGGGCACTGTGCTGACCACACTAGATCCCTGTCCAGCATGGGGCACTGTGCTGACCACACTAGAGCCCTGTCCAGCATGGGACACTGTGCTGACCATACTAGAGCCGTGACCAGCATGGGGCACTGTGCTGACCACACTAGAGCAGTGTCCTGCATGGGGCACTGTGCTGACCACACTAGAGCCCTGTCCAGCATGGGACAGTCTGCTGACCACACTAGAGCAGTGTCCTGCATGAGGCACTGTGCTGACCACACTAGAGCCCTGTCCAGCCTGGGAAACTGTGCTGACCACACTGAAGCCCTCTCCAGCATGGGACACTGTGCTGACCACACGAGAGCCCTGTCCAGCATGGGGCACTGTGCTGACCACACTAGAGCCCTGTCAAGCATGGGGCACTGTGCTGACCACACTAGATCCCTGTCCAGCATGGGGCACTGTGCTGACCACACTAGAGCCCTGTCCAGCATGGGACACTGTGCTGACCATACTAGAGCCGTGACCAGCATGGGGCACTGTGCTGACCACACTAGAGCAGTGACCTGCATGGGGCACTGTGCTGACCACACTAGAGCCCTGTCCAGCATGGGACAGTCTGCTGACCACACTAGAGGAGTGTCCTGCATGAGGCACTGTGCTGACCACACTAGAGCCCTGTCCAGCATGGGACACTGTGCTGACCACACTAGAGCCCTGTCCAGCATGGGACACTGTGCTGACCACACTAGAGCCCTGTCCAGCATGGGACAGTCTGCTGACCACACTAGAGCCCTGTCCAGCATGGGGCACTGTGCTGACCACACTAGAGCCCTGTCCAGCATGGGGCACTGTGCTGACCACACTAGAGCCCTGTCCAGCATGGGACACTGTGCTGACCACACTAGAGCCGTGTCCAGCATGGGGCATTGTGCTGACCACACTAGAGCCCTGTCCAGCATGGGGCACTGTGCTGACCACACGAGAGCCCTGTCCAGCATGGCTCACTGTGCTGACCACAATAGAGCCCTGCCAAGCATGGGGCACTGTGCTGACCACACTAGAGCCCTGTCCAGCCTGGGAAACTGTGCTGACCACACTGAAGCCCTCTCCAGCATGGGACACTGTGCTGACCACACGAGAGCCCTGTCCAGCATGGGGCACTGTGCTGACCACACTAGAGCCCTGTCCAGCATGGGGCACTGTGCTGACCACACTAGATCCCTATCCAGCATGGGGCACTGTGCTGACCACACTAGAGCCCTGTCCAGCATGGGACACTGTGCTGACCATACTAGAGCCGTGACCAGCATGGGGCACTGTGCTGACCACACTAGAGCAGTGTCCTGCATGGGGCAATGTGCTGACCACACTAGAGCCCTGTCCAGCATGGGACAGTCTGCTGACCACACTAGAGCAGTGTCCTGCATGAGGCACTGTGCTGACCACACTAGAGCCCTGTCCAGCATGGGGCACTGTGCTGACCACACTAGAGCCCTGTCCAGCATGGGACGCTGTGCTGACCACACTAGAGCCCTGTCCAGCATGGGACACTGTGCTGACAACACTAGAGCCCTGTCCAGCATGGGGCACTGTGCTGACCACACTAGAGCCCTGTCCAGCATGGGGCACTGTGCTGACCACACTAGAGCCCTGTCCAGCATGGGGCACTGTGCTGACCACACTAGAGCCCTGTCCAGCATTGGACACTGTGCTGACCACACTAGAGCCGTGTCCAGCATGGGGCATTGTGCTGACCACACTAGAGCAGTGTCCTGCATGGGGCAGTGTGCTGACCACACTAGAGCCCTGTCCAGCATGGGACAGTGTGCTGACCACACTAGAGGAGTGTCCTGCATGAGGCACTGTGCTGACCACACTCGAGCCCTGCCCAGCATGGGACACTGTGCTGACCACACTAGAGCCCTGTCCAGCATGGGGCACTGTGCTAACCACACTAGAGCCCTGTCCAGCCTGGGGTACTGTGCTGACAGTGTGAGGTGATGCATTTTGGCATAAAGAATAGGAAAGCAATATAGACTTAATGGCATAGGTCTAAAGATTGTGCAGGAACAGAGGGACCTGGGGCTCCATATGCATTGATCTTTGTAGGTGTAAGGACATATTGGGAGAGTGTTAATCAAAGCTTATCAGATATTGGGCTTCATGATTAGAGGCAAAGATACAAAATCAGTGAAGTTATGCTGAAAATTTGTAAAGCTTTGGTTAGGCCCCAACTAGAGAACTGTGTCCAGTTCTGGTCACCACACTTCAGGAAGGATGTGAAGGTCCTTGAGAGGGTGCAGAGGAGATTTACCAGAATAGTTCCAGGGATGGGAGGGGGGAGCGGCGGATGGTTAGTTACACGGATAGTTTTGAGAAGATGGAGTTGTTCTCCCTTGAAGTAAAGGGGATTGAGAGAGATTTGATAGAGTTGTACAAGATTATGATGGCTTAGATAAGATAGACAAGGAAAAACTGTTCCCATTAACTGATGAAAGACGGACTCGGGGACACAAATGGAAGGTTTTGGGTAATAGATGCAGGGGGAAAATAAGGAAGAGCTTTTTAACACAGTGGGTGGTAACGAGCTGGAACTCACTGCCCATGAGGGTGGTGGAAGGCAAGACAATCAATGATTTCAAAAGGAAACTGGATGGGCACCTGAAGGAAAAAAACTTGCAGGGATCTGGGGAATGAACGGGTTATTGGGATTGACTGAACACGGAGGGGCAGAATGGCCACCTTCTGTGTCGTACGTGACTCCATGACTCCATCAATTTCGACCACTCTATGTCAGTTTAGTTTAGTTTAGAGATACAGCACTGAAACAGGCCCTTCGGCCCACCGAGTCTGTGCCGACCATCAACCACCCATTTATACGAATGCTACACTAATCTCAAATTCCTACCACATCCCCACCTGTCCCTATATTTCCCACCTACCTACACTAGGGGAAATTGTGAACGGCCAATTTACCTATCAACCTGCAAGTCTTTGGCATGTGGGAGGAAACCCACGCAAAAACAGGGAGAACATGCAAAGTCCACACAGGCAGTACCCAGAATTGAACCCGGGTTGCGGGAGTGGTGTGATTGCGGTGCTTACCACTGTGCCACTGTGACGCCTGCTATTGCCTTGAAAGATCCAGATACATAGAGGTTCAATGAAACTGTGACCTTAACAGCCACTGACAGTTCCGTCCTCACCGTGGTGTGAGGCTCCAGGACGTTTTACAGGAGGTGACACTGCTCTGTGACCACATCCTTATTGAATCAAAGTCACCTCACACATTGCTCCGGGGTTAGGTGCATGTCGGAATGGTGCTCTTGGAAAACCCGGAGTGGGTAGGTCAGAGCCCCCTCCTCCTTCCTCTTCACAGAGCTTCACATCTCAGCAGACTCTGCTCCATTTATTGATCATGTTACAGACCCAGAAACACTTTAACTCCAGTCCCCATAACTCGTCCAGTGTTAGGTCACCAAATCCTCTGTCCTCCCTGAATGTCTGTAGTTGCTCACAACACAACCTGCAGAAAACCATCTACAGCACGTCACTAACTTTTCAATAGCAGAAGTAAGTCTAAAGTCCCTCACCTGTAAGTTGGATGCCTGGTCCTTTTAAATAACATTGGAGGGAGTTCCTCGTGCTGCTGAATGTATGTTCATCCGACAGTGGCTAAAACGGGCGGTCAGTGGACATGCACAGATCAAGTTTCAAAGACGTACATCAAAGCTGTCAGAATCGCTGACTGACGTAACATTCAAAACACTCCACATATGAGCATCACATGCATGTTATAACAGGACGAGACCCTTGCCCCGCATGGGGCACAGTGCTGACCACACCAGAGCGCTGTCCAGCATGGCTCACTGTGCTGACCACAATAGAGCCCTGATAAGCATGGGGCACTGTGCTGACCACACTAGAGCCCTGTCCAGCCTGGGACACTGTGCTGACCACACTGAAGCCCTGTCCAGCATGGGACACTGTGCTGACCACACGAGAGCCCTGTCCAGCATGGGGCACTGTGCTGACCACACTAGAGCCCTGTCCAGCATGGGGCACTGTGCTGACCACACTAGATCCCTGTCCAGCATGGGGCACTGTGCTGACCACACTAGAGCCCTGTCAAGCATGGGACACTGTGCTGACCATACTAGAGCCGTGACCAGCATGGGGCACTGTGCTGACCACACTAGAGCAGTGTCCTGCATGGGGCACTGTGCTGACCACACTAGAGCCCTATCCAGCATGGGACACTGTGCTGACCACACTAGAGCCGTGTCCAGCATGCGGCATTGTGCTGACCACACTAGAGCAGTGTCCTGCATGGGGCACTGTGCTGACCACACTAAAGCCCTGTCCAGCATGGGACAGTGTGCTGACCACACTGGAGCAGTGTCCTGCATGAGGCACTGTGCTGACCACACTAGAGCCCTGTCCAGCATGGGGCACTGTGCTGACCACACTAGAGCCCTGTCCAGCCTGGGGCACTGTGCTGACCACACTAGAGCCCTGTCCAGCATGGGGCAGTGTGCTGACCACACTACAGCCCTGTCCAGCATGGGGTACTGTACTGACCACACTAGAGCCCTGCGCAGCATGGGGCACTGTGCTGACGACACTAGAGCCCTGCCCATCATGGGACACTGTGCTGACCACACTAGAGCCCTGCCCAGCATGGGGCACTGTGCTGACCACCCTAGAGCTCTGTCCAGCATGGGACACTGTGCTGTCCACACCAGAGCCCTGTCCAGCATGGGGCACTGTGCTGACCACACTAGTGCCCTGCCCAGCATGGGGCACTGTGCTGACCACACTAGAGCTCTGTCCAGCATGGGACACTGTGCTGTCCACACCAGAGCCCTGTCCAGCATGGGGCACTGTGCTGACCACAGTAGAGCCCTGTCCAGCATGGGGCACTGTGCTGACCACAGTAGAGCCCTGTCCAGCATGGGGCATTGTGTTCACCATGATAGAAGTAGCCGGCTGTGCTGTTGACGTCATTTTATGAAGCAGGGTTAGCGTAGCGTTGGCACCAGTCGTGCCACAGATTGAAAATCACAGTCGTGGAAGATAGGGATTTAAAGCAACTCACTTTAAAAAGGAAATTGGATATTAGGTTGAAGGGATAAGATTTTCAAGAATATGTAAAATGGAAGGGGAATGGGTCTAATGGGAGGGGCGAGGCCATGAATAGATTCAAACACAAGAATGAGAATATTAAAATTAAGATGCTGTCAGACCGGGAGTCAATGTCGATCAGTGAGCACAGGGGTGATGGGTGATCGGGATTTGGTGTCAGTCCGGAAACAGGCAGCAGAGCTCTGGATGGTCTGTGGTTTATGGAATGTTATAACTGGGAGGTGACCAGGATAGATTTGGAATAGTCAAGTGTGGATTTAACAAAGGTATCGAACACAGAGGTTGTAAACAGTCTGGTTCTGCCTCAGACATTAGACAGGGTGGGGGATGAGTTTGACTGATAGGCCTGGAGTTTGTGATGGAGACCAATGACACCGGCTTCAGTCTTCCCAAAGTTTACATTGCAGAACCGTATTTCAGTGAAACAGGGTTTACAGATCTCCTAGCTGGAAATGTAAACAGCAGCAGAAGCAAAGATGAGAGAGTAAATGACAAGAACAGTAATACTATTAGCAATGGTTTGTCGAGCTATTAGTTGGAGATATTCACCAAGAATAATAACAGCAGCAAGCAGGGCAGAGTAAATGACAGGAGCAGTAATGCAGTTAAAAACGGTTTATAGAATTAATAGCTGGACAGAGAGAGTGAGACAGAGAGACTTACCAGGGACACCAACACTAGCGAGGATGGGATAGTAAATGTATTCAATTAGCTGAAGTGCGCGATAGATCCGAGAGTTTAATGAGAACCGATCATAATATGTAGAAAGAATGTATATATCTCAGGATAATCTCCTATCTATTGTTGTAACATTCCAATCTATTGTTCTCAGATTCTGACCCATTGTTGTAACATTACAATCTATTGTTCCCAGATTCTGATCTATCCTCTCCCTCTCTCTGGAGCCGCTGATCCCTGTTAGTGCCGGGTTATGCTCCAGCTCACAGTATGGGATAATACGTTGAAAGGAGTCCCATTTTAATAGAAGATGGAAACCCTCCAGTGACACAATTAGGATCCATGGAGACTGACATTAATTACAATCACTGAACAAACAGATTCAGTTAACACCTTTCAATCCAGCAGTTTCAGTATCACAATAAAGTGGAACATTTACCCAGTGTGGATGGGATGTATGAGGGTTGCTGAGGGAAGGAATGGTGGCAATAGCAGAGGCACTGGCCAGAATCATTCAATTCTCCTTGGATATTGGAGTGGTGACAGAGGACTGGACGGTTGCAAATGTTACAACCTGTTTAAAAAAGGAGAGATAGGATAAACCCTGCAATTATTGACCAGTCAGACTAGTGTCACCACTGGGGGAAAATCTAAAGGTGACAACCCAGGAGAAAAATATTTGTTACTTGGAAAACCAGTGGATAGTAACTGGCTAGCAACATGGATATGCTCATGAAAAATCATTTCTGGCAAAATTCAACAACAAAAACTTATATTTTTATAATGCCATAAACGTTGTAAAATATCCCAAGGTGCTTCACAGGGGCATTAAGAAGGAAGGTATAACACTGAGACACAATAGGAGAAATTAGGTCAGATGACCTACAGCTTAGTCAAAGAGGTAGTTTTTAAGGAGTGTCTTAAAGGAGGAAAGCGATGTGGAGAGGCGAAGAGGTGCAGGGAAGATATTACACAGCTTAGGGACCCGTCAGCTGAAGGCACGGCCGCCAGTGTTGCAGTGATTAAAATCAGGGATGCACAAGAGGCCAGAATTAGAGGAGCTCAGATAGCTCGGTGGGTTGTGGAGCCGGAGGAGATAACAGAGGTAGGAAGGGACGAGGCCATGGAATGATATGGAAACAAGGTGGAGAATTTTAAAATCAAGACTTTGGTTGACTGGGAGACAATGTCAGTCAGTAATAGATGAACGGGACTTGGTGTGAGCTAAGACATGGGGAGCAGAGTTTTGGATGACTTCAAGTTTTCAGACAGTAGATGTGGGAGATCAGCCAGGAGTGAGTTTGAATAATCACATCTAGAGGTGACAAAGGCATGAATGAGGTTTCAGCTGCAGATGGGCTGAGGCAGGGGTGAAGTCGGGCGATGTTACTGAGGTGGAAATAGGCGGTTGTAATGATATCCTGAAAATGAGGTTAAAGCTCATTTTGTGGTGAAATGTGACACTGAGGTTGCAAACAGACTGTCTGAATCTCAGATTGTTAGCAGGGAGAGGGATGGAATCAATAGCCAGGGAACAGAGTTGGAGTGGGGAGTGAAAACAATGGCTTCAGTCTTCCAAATATTAAATATTGGCTAAGGAACAGCAAACAGAGAGAAGTGGTGAAAGGTTGTTGTTCAGACTCGATGGGAGTATACAGTGGTGTTCCCCAGGGCTTTGTATTAGGATCACTGCTCTTTTTGCTCTTTGAAATCCCGGGGTGGGTAAGGCAGAACCCCTTCCTCCTCGCTCTTTACTGAGCCTCCCCTCTCTGCAGTTTCTGCTCCATTTTTTGGTCATGTTACAGACCCAGAGACACTGTACCCACAGTCCCCAGACCTCGTCCAGGGTCGGGTCACCAAATCCTCTGTCCTTCTTGAATGTCTGTCGTAGCTCACAACACAACATCCAGAAAACCATCCACAGCACCTCCACTAACTTTACAATAGCAGAAGTAAGTCAAAAGCACCTCACCTATAGGTTGGATGCTTGGTCCTTTTAAATAGCACGAGAGGGGGTTCCTCGTGCTGCTGAATGTATGTTCAGCTGAGAGTGACTGGCACAGGCGGTCAGTGGACATGCACAGACCAAGTTTCAAAGACGTATTTCAAAGCTGCCGGAATGGCTGATTGACACAATATTCAGATCCTCCTCATACTACAGACACGCACACGTTACACCCACGCTATCACTCTGGCCAGCCTGGGTGTCCTGTACAATGTGCTGGATGTGACCAGCAGTGCAGCTCACACCATTTTATGGATCCAAACTTCCACAGCACCAGTGGAGCTGGAGAGATGAAATGTGTGGTCAGGGAGAGAGACAGAGGGAAAGAAACTCACCTTAAAAAAGGAATTAGAAAAAGACTTTCAGATGAACAAGTTTCAGGAATATTGGAAATGGTCAGGGTTTGGGATAATCAGAGGGGTGAGGCCATGGAGGGATTTGATCACATGTGTGAGAATATTAAAATTGAGGTGTTACTGGACCAAGAGCCAATGTAGGTCTGTGAGCAAAGGGATGTTGGGTGAACAGAATTTGGTGTAAATTAGAAGATGGCAGCAGAGTTTTGGATGATCACAATGTTACAGAGAGTGGAATGTGGGAGACCAGCCAGGAGAGTGTTAGAATAGTCAAGTCTCGAGATTAAAAAAGGCATGGGTAGAGGGTTTTAGCAGCAGATGAGTTGAACTCTCTCTCTCTCGTTATTTCTCTCTCTGTCGCCCTGATTTGCTCTGTCCCACTCAGAATCATATAAGTTTCAATCAAATCGCCTCTTACTCTTCTAAACTCCAGCTGATATAAGCATAGCCTGTCGAGCATTTCCTCATAAGACAACCCGCCCATTCCAGGCATTAGTCCAGTAAACCTTCTCTGAACTTCTTCGAACGCATTTACATCTGTCCTTAAATAAGGAAACCAATACTGTGCACAGTATTCCAGATGTGGTCTCATCAATGCCCTGGATAACTGAAACATAACCTCCCTACATTTGTATTCAATTCCTCCTGCATTGGACGATAACATTCTATTAGTTTTCCTAATTACTTGCAATACCTACATATTAACCTTTTACAATTCATGCACAAGGACTCTCAGTTCCCCCTGGATGGTAGAGCTCTGAAATCTCTCACCATTGTGGTTATGTGCTTAATTTTTATTCTTCCTGCCAAAATGGACAATTTCATATTTTCCCACATTATGCTCCATTTACCAGATCTTTACCCACTCACTCAATCTATCTATCCCTTTCTGGCTCACTTGTGTCCTCGTCACAACTTACTTTCCAACCGACGTTTCTGTCATCAGAAAATTTAGCAACCATACCTTTGGTCCCTTCATCCAAGTGATATGTATAAATTGTTAAGAGTTAAGTCCCCAGCACTGATCCCTGTGACACACCACTCTTTACATCTTGCCAAACAGAAAATGATCCATTTAAGCCTACTCTCTGTTTCCTGTTAGTTAGCCAATCTTCCATCGATGCCAATAGGTTGCCCCCTACACCATGAGCTTTTATATTCCACAATGAACTTTGATGTGGCACATTATGAAATCCCTTCTGGAAATCTAAGTACAGTACATCCACCAGTTCCCCTTTATCCACAGCACCTGTTACTTCTTCAAAGAACTCCAATAAATTGGTTAAACATGGTTTCCGTTTCACAAAAGCATGTCGACTATGCCTGATCACCTTGAATTATTCTGCGTGCCCTGCCATGTGGGCGGCACAGTGGCGCAGTGGTTAGCACCGCAGCCTCACAGCTCCAATAACCCGAGTTCAATTCTGAGTACTGCCTGTGTGGAGTTTGCAAGTTATCCCTGTGTCTGCGTCTGTTTCCTTCGGGTGCTCCGTTTTCCTCCCACATGCCAAAGACCTGCTGGTTGATAGGTTAATTGGCCATTATAAATTGCCCCCAGTATAGGTAGATGGTATGAATATGGAATTAGTATAAATGGGTTAGTATAAATAGATTAGTATAAATGGGTGGATGATGGTCGGCACAAACTCGGTGGGCCGAAGGGTCTGTTTCTGTGCTGTATCTCGAAACGAAACGTCTTTACTAATTAGATTAGATTAGAACATTACAGCGCAGTACAGGCCCTTCGGCCCTCGATGTTGCGCCGACCTGTGATACCATCTGACCTACACTATTCCATTTTCATCCATATGTCTATCCAATGACCACTTAAATGCCCTTAAAGGTGGCGAGTCTACTACTGCTGCAGACAGGGCGGTCCACGCCCCTGCTACTCTCTGAGTAAAGAAACTACCTCTGACATCTGTCCTATATCTATCACCCCTCAACTTAAAGCTATGTCCCCTCGTGTTTGCAATCACCATCCGAGGAAAAAGACTCTCACTATCCACCCTATCTAACCCTCTGATTATCTTATATGTCTCTATTAAGTCACCTCTCCTCCTCCTTCTCTCCAACGAAAACAACCTCAAGTCCCTCAGCCTTTCCTCATAAGACCTTCCCTCCATACCAGGCAACATCCTAGTAAATCTCCTCTGCACCCTTTCCAAAGCTTCCACATCCTTCCTATAATGCGGTGACCAGAACTGCACGCAATACTCCAGGTGCGGCCGCACCAGAGTTGTGTACAGCTGCAGCATGACCTCGTGGCTCCGAAACTCGATCCCCCTACTAATAAAAGCTAACACACCATATGCCTTCTTAACAGCCCTATTAACCTGGGTAGCAACTTTCAGGGATTTATGTACCTGGACACCAAGATCTCTCTGTTCATCTACACTACCAAGAATCTTCCCATTAGCCCAGTACTCTGCATTCCTGTTACGCCTTCCAAAGTGAATCACCTCACACTTTTCCGCATTAAACTCCATTTGCCATCTCTCAGCCCAGCTCTGCAGCCTATCTATGTCCCTCTGTACCCTACAACATCCTTCGGCACTATCCACAACTCCACCGACCTTAGTGTCATCCGCAAATTTACTAATCCACCCTTCTACACCCTCTTCCAGGTCATTTATTAAAATGACAAACAGCAGTGGCCCCAAAACAGATCCTTGCGGTACACCACTAGTAACTAAACTCCAGGATGAACATTTGCCATCAACCACCACCCTCTGTCTTCTTTCAGCTAGCCAATTTCTGATCCAAAGCTCTAAATCACCTTCAACCCCATACTTCCGTATTTTCTGCAATAGCCTACCGTGGGGAACCTTATCAAATGCCTTACTGAAATCCATATACACCACATCCACTGCTTTACCCTCATCCACCTGTTTGGTCACCTTCCCGAAAAACTCAATAAGGTTTGTGAGGCACGACCTACCCTTCACAAAACCGTGCTGACTATCTCTAATGAACTTATTCTTTTCGAGATGATTATAAATCCTGTCTCTTATAACCTTTTCCAACATTTTACCCACAACCGAAGTAAGGCTCACAGGTCTATAATTACCAGGGCTGTCTCTACTCCCCTTCTTGAACAAGGGGACAACATTTGCTATCCTCCAGTCTTCCAGCACTATTCCTGTTGACAATGACGACATAAAGATCAATCGCTTCTAACATCTCAACCATAGCCATAAAGCCTTTCTCACCTGCCACAGGCCGCATGTCAACTCTGTCTATTCTGATGGTATGCTGTATCTGAACTGTTATTCCTCAATAAACTGCTTGTGACCCTTCGTGGTGTAGGAGAGGGAACGGAGTTCATGTCAAAGTCCTGCCTCCCTTTTATATGATCCTGTATAATGGACAGGGACTACTGGGCAGTAATGTGCTCAAAGGTTATCAGCAGTAATTGATTATCCCTGTATTTGTACATTGTGGAACTGAAAAACATTAAATCTTACCCCTACTCTGGTGTCCATTGCACCCTCAATATTCATGATTATAATCTCAGAGGAGTGTGAACCAGACACCTCTGATGACCCTGAGGTAAAGGCGATTCTCGAGTCGGTGCTGAGTGTAATCACAACCCATAAAGATGACTGTGAAAACATGAGCAGACCTGAAGAAATTGACTGACCATTGTTTGCTCCATGAAGCAATACTCTTTCCGAGCTGAGATTATATCATACATTCCAGACACTATCAATCATTGTTATACCAGGGTGTAGTTCACAAAGACACATTCATTACTAACTGCCCCATTTGGCGGTTAGAAAACCGTATGGCAGCTGGTGATTGACTGTTGACCATCACAAACTCAACTCAGTCACTCCTGTGTGAACCCGGTTGTCTGATAGACACCCACCCTACTCTCCCGGATTCCCAGCGGGAGGGCTGTCTTCAACACCCTGGGTAGCTCTAATGGTTATTGGAGTATCCCACTAAAAGGAGAGAAACAATTTAAATTCACATTTACTTCTGAGGACCAGAGATTCCCCTGGACATGTCTGTCACAAGGGGTTCCACAATAATCCGACTATTTTCCACTAACATATGGCCGGGGTCGCTATGAAACTTTCACAGTCTTCCTGCTTGCTGCAATATGTCGATGATCTCCTCCTCATCACCACAGACCGTGTCCACACATTTAACCCTTTTACAGGAACTACTGCAGTTACTTTGCGAGTTGGACTAAAAGAACATCCACATAAGGCCCAGCTGGTGTAAGATCGCATCACCTTTCTAGGTGTCCATATTGGATCATCCAGCATCAGCCCAGAGCAACATCAGATCGAGACCATCCAGTGTCTACCCCTGTCCTCCTCAAGGACTGCCATGAGTACTATCCTCAGGCTGGTGGGGTATCAGTGGACCGTCATCCAGTGTCTACCCCTATCCAGCTCAAAGACTGCCCTGTGTCCTATCCTCAGGCTGGTGGGTTATCAGTGGACCATCATCCCGTGTCGACCGCTGTCCACCTCAAAGACTGCCCTGTGTCCTATCCTCAGGCTGGGGGCCATCAGTGGACACTCATTCCTTGATTTTCAGAGACTGTGACTCCTCTTCATGAACTACCTAATGGTGATGATGACCAGGTTTAACCCGGTTGGACTGAAGTGAGCACGGAAGCCGTAACACAACTGAAGAAAGCTATCGCCCAGGTACCCTGTCTTATTTCACCTAACCCTGACAAGACTTTCCTTATGGAGGTGGGGGACACAGTGAAAAGCCTGACTGCTGTCCTATGTAGAGAAAACCAGCAGAAACTACTCCCCATTGTGAATGACTCCAGAATTGTGAGTGGGTCTGAACTGATTTACTCTGATTGTGAAGGACATTTGTTAACCATGTTCTGGGGCATCAAACATTTCACTTCCATCACGGGGTTCAACAGGGTGATACTGCCCAGTCCATTATAAACTTTCCCAGTATAGGAAAGCAGTTGTAATAATATTCACCTGTCAGAGAGTCATAGTCATTTCAGCAGAGGATGAGGCCATTCGTCCCATCGTGTCCATGCCAGCCCTTTGTTGATAAATCCAGTCAGTCTCATTCCCCAGCTCTGTCTCTATATTCCTACAAGTTTATTTCCCTCAAGTGTTCATCCAATATCCTTTTGAAATCATTCTCTTATTTATTTTTTATGATACAGCACTGAATAAGGCCCTTCGGCCCACCGTGCCTGTGCTGACCAACAACCACCCATTTATACTAACCCTACAGTAATCCCATATTCCTGTCACCTGCCTACACTAGGGGCAATTTACATCGACCAATTTACCTATCACCTGCAATTCTTTGGATGTGGGAGGAAACCAGAGCACCCGGCAAAAACCCACGCAGGCACAGGAAGAACTTTCAAACTCCCCACAGGCAATACCCAGAATCGAATCCAGGTCCCTGGAGCTCTAAGGCTGCGGTGCTAACCACTGCTCTACTGTCACCATCTCTGCTTCCACCCCCCTCGTAGGCAATGATTTCCAGGCTATTCGCTCTCGCTGTGTAAAAAAGTTGTTCCTCTCATCCCCCTGCATCTTTTGCCCTCAAACTTCACTCAAGTCCTTGTACCATTAGTTAATGGGAGCATCTTGTCCTGTCTACCTTATCCAAACATGTTTTCATCTTGTCTGCCTCTATCAAATCTCCCCTCAATCTCTTTACTGCAAGGAAAACAATCCCATCTTTTCCAGATTAACCTTGCAGATAAAATCCTCCAACCCTGGAACCATTCTGGTAAATCTCCTCTGCACCCTGTTAAGGATCCACACATCCTCCCTAAAGTGTGGTGACCAGAACTGGATGCAGTACTCCAGTTGGGGCCTAACCAGATCTTTATAAACGTGCAGCATAACTGTCCTTCTTCTGTTCTCACTACTTCCATTTATGAAGCCCAAGATCCCATATGCTTTATTAACGACTCTCTCAATATGTCCTTCCACCTTCAATGATCTATGTACATGAACCCCATGTCCCTCTGTTCCTGCATACTCTTTAGAACTGTGTCATGAAGTATATATTGCCTCTCCCTGTTACTTCTGATAAAATGCATTACCTCACACTTGTCTCTATTAACTTCCATCTGCCTCTTATCTGCCCATTCTGCTAGCCTGGCTATTTCTTGTTCCATCGATCAGTATCAACCTCACTGTCTGCCCCACCTCCAGATTTGGTACCATAGCAAATTTTGAAATTTTGCTCTGTATTCCAATATCCAAATCATTTATACATACCAGAAAAAAGCACTGGTCCTAGCACTGACCCTTGGGGAACACCACTGGCTACATTCCTCTAGTCTGAAAAACAATTATTTATGACAACTCACTGTTTTCTACCATTAAGCCAGTTGTTTTTAATCCAAGCTGACACTGAACCTCCCATTCCATGTGCATCAATCAACTGTCCAGATGTCAAAAACAGACTGTGAAAGACACTACAAGTTCAGCTTAAAATTAAGTGAAATGCTAAATGTAAAATTTACTAAATTTTGGAAAGAGATCAACTCTTGGATCTCTTCAAATTCAGTCCCTCATCAACTTTACTATATTTAGTACTCTGTGCAAGCAGTACTCCCTAAAACTGGACTCTGTGCAACTTAATGTATTTAGGGACTAGGGAGAGAATTCCAGAGTTTGGGGATGAGAACAGAAAGTGTCGGAAATGCTCAGCAGGTCTGGCGGCATCTATGTAGACAGAAACAGTGTTAATGTTTCAGATCTGTGATCCTTCATCAGAACTGGCAAACGTTAGAAATGTGACAGTCTTTGAGCAAATGAAAGAGGGAAAGGGGGAAGAAGAACAAGAAGGAAGGACCGTGATGGGACAGAGAGGGGAGAGATGAAATGACAAACTGTTACGTTTCTAATGTTTACCAGTTGCCCCTTATACCTTCAAAATTTCCTTTGTTAAAATGTAACACCGTGGCTTCAGATTGAACTACCTCACTTTTAAACAATGTAACATTTTAGAACATTATGCGCACTCATCCCTAAAGGTTATTTTACGATAAGATCAATCTGCCCTGTCTGATTGCATAATTCTAGATGTAATATCGACTCTTCTATAGTCAGTTCTTCAAAATACGGCTCTAAAATCATGCATAACACACTCCAGAAACTCGTCCTCCATAGCATTAGTTCTCATTAGGTTTACCCAATCGATATAAAGATTGAAGTCACCCATGATTACTGTGTTACCATTGTTAGATTATTCACTAATCTCCTGATAAATGCCATGCCCCACACTACCACTACTGTTTGGTGGCCTATAAACAACTCTTACTAATGTTTGCTGCGCCTTGCTGTTTATTAGCTCCACCCAAGCAGATTCCACATTTTGTTCTTCAGACGTGAGATCCTGCCTTACTAATGTACTGCCCCCATCCCTTATTATCAGTACAACACCAACTCCTATTCCTTTTTGCCTGTCCTTCGTAAGTGTCGAATATGCTTGAATATTCAGTTCCAGCCTTGGACACCCTGTCACCACGTTTCCATTATGACAATTCGATCATACCCATTTACCATTATTTGGTCCTTTAAATTATCTACTTCGTTCCGAATACTGCGTGCATTCAGGTAGAGTGCCCTTAACCGTGTCTTCTTGACATTCTGCATTCCAGTTGATGCTAACCTTTGTTTCACCTGCCTTCTAATATCACCTTCTACTTTTCTACCTTCTGTTACCAGCTTTGCTTACATCCAATTTGATCCCTCCTTCCAATTTCAAAGGTTAACTGGATGGGTGCTTGAAGGATGTGAACCTGCAGGCTACAAGGATTAAGCGGGGGTGTGGGACTGACTGAATAGCTTCAGAGACAGTCGGCATGGTCTCAACGGACCAAATGGACACTTTCTGTGACTATCACTGTCTATGACTCTATGTTGGATAAGGCTTGGAGAAATCCAGATACATAGACGTTCAATGAAACTGTGACCTTAACAGCCACTGACAGCTCTGTCCTTACCCTGGAGGGGGTCTCCAGGCCATGTTACAGGAGGTTATTCAGTTCTTTGACCTCCTTATTGAATCAGAGTCACCTCACACACTGCTCCTGGGTTAGCAGTAGGTAGGAAAAGTGCTCTTGGAAATCCCGGGGTGGGTATGGCAGTGCCCCCTCCTCCTCCCTCTTTACAGAGCTTCCCCTCTCTGCAACCTCTGCTCCGTTTGTTGGTCATGTTACAGACCCAGAGACGCTGTAACTACGGTTTACTAAACTCGTCCTGAGTTGGGTCACCAAATCCTCTGCCCTCCCTGAATGTCTGCCGCAGCTCACAACACAACTGCCAGAAAACCATCCACAGCACCTCCACTAACTTTACAATAGCAGAAGTAAGTCAAAAGCCCCTAACCTGTAAGTTGGATGGCTGGTCCTTTTAAATAACACTAGAGGGGGTTCCTCGCGCTGCTGAATGTATGTTCAGCTGAGAGTGACTGACACAGGCGGTCAGTGGACATACACAGACCAAGTTTCAAAGACGTGCATCAAAGCTGCTGCAACAGCAGTTTGACGCGACATTCCACAACTCCTCATGCTACTAGTACACACGATGTACACCCGGGCACAACACGAGGCAGGGTGCAGGCCACACCAGAATTGGCTGGTAGCTCGGTCCACCCCCTTTTAGGGATCCAGGCACCCACTGTGTGGGCAACAGTGGTGCTGTAGAGTCGAAAAGCACCACCAGGAAGAGATAGAGAGGGAAGGAAATTCACTTTGAAAGGTGACATGGGAATAGACTTCGTGGCTAATGATTTTCTGGAATATGGGAATGGACAGGGGAATGGGACTAATTGTGGGGGTGAGGCCATGTAGGGATTCAAACACAAGAATGAGAATATTAAAATTAAGGTGCTGCCAGAACGGGAGCCAATGTAGGTCAGTGAGCACAGGGGTGATGGGTGATCGGGATTGGGTGTGAGTTAAGATACAGACAGCAGAGTTCAGGATGGGCTGTGGTTTATGGAGGTTTATAACTGCGACGGTGGGCATGATAGAATTGGAATAGTCAAGTGCCGATTCAACAAAGGCACGGATGAGGGTTTATGCAGCAGATGGCTGAGGCAGAGCTGGAGACGGGTGATATTACAAAGTTGGTAGTAGGCAGAGTTGGTGATGGAGAGAATATGGAGATGATCTCTGCTCAGGTTTAAATAGAACACAACGGTTGTAAACAGTTTGGTTTATTCTCAGACATTGGGCAGGGAGGGGTATGCGTTTCCCAGATAGGGGATGGAGCTTGTGATGGAGACCAATAACACTGGCTTCAGTCTTCCCAAAATTTACATTACAGAGCCGTATTTCAGTGGAACAGTGTTTACAGATCTCCTAGCGTGAAATAGAGACTTACCAGGGGCACAGACAGCAACCAAGATGAGAGATGAAATTACAAGAACTGTAGTACAATTAGCAATGGCTTCACAGCTAATAGCTGGAGGTAGAGATTCACCAGGAATAACAGCAGCAGCAAGGAGGGCAGAGTAAATGGCAAGAACAGTAATGTAGGTAAATATGGCTTATAGAATTAATAGCTTTATAGAGTGACTTACCAGGGACACCAACAATAGCCAGGATCGGATGGTAAATGTATTGAATAATTTCAAGTGCATATCGTATCCGATAGTCTAATGGTAGCTGATCATAATATGTAGATAGAATGTAAAGATCCGAGGATAAACTCCTGTCCATTGTTGTAACATTCCAATCTATTGTTCTCAGATTCTGACCCATTGTTGGAACATTGCAATCTGTTGTTCCCAGATTCCAATCTATCTTCTCCCACTCTCTGGAGCTGCGGATCCCTCTTAGTGCCGCGGGTGATGCTCCCTCCGACTCTATGTGACAACACATTGAAAAGAGTCCCTTATTAACAGAAAAGGAAAACCCTCCAGCGACACAATTAGGGTCCATGGAGACTGACATTAATTACAGTCACTGAACAAATAGGTTCAGTTAACCCCTTTCAATCCAACACTTTTAATAACACAATAAACTGCAACATTTACCCAGTCTGGATGGTATGTATGAGGGGTGCTGAGGGAGGAAAAGTTGGAAATAGCAAATGTATTGGCCAGAATCTTCCAATCCTCCTTGGAAATGGGAGTCGTGGCAGAGGACTGAAGGGTTATAAATGTTGCAACCTGATTAAAAAAGGAGAGATGAAGTAAACTCTTTATTTACTGACCAGTCATCTTAACGTCACTGATGGGGAAATTTCCAGTTTACATCCTTGGACAAAAGTATTCGCTGCTTGAAAGAAAACAAAACTAAACAATGGACAACAAATGGCCAGCAGCAAGGATATGGTAAGACAAGTCATATCTGGTGAACGTCAACAACATGTTATATTTATTGAGTACCTTTAATGTAATAAAACATCCCAAGGTGCTTCAGAGGATCATTATCAAGCAAAGTATGACATTGAGACACAACAGGAGATATGAGGTCAGATGACCAACACTTGGCCAAAGAGGAAGGTTTATGTAGTGTCTCAAGGGAGGGACGTGAGGTGGAGAGTCAGTGACAGTGGTGTCGCGGTAATGTAGTGAACTGGTAATCCAGAGGCTCGGGCTAATATCCTGGACACATGTGTTCAAATCCCACCATAGCAGCTGGCGGAATTTGAAATTCAATTAATTAATACATTCAATTGATAAATAAAATCTGGAATTGAAAGCTGGGCTTAGTAATGTTGCCATGAAACGATCATTGATTTTTGGAACAATCTATCTGGTTCACTAATGTCCTTTAGGGAAGGAGATCTGCCATCCTTACCTGATCTGGTCTACATGTAACTCAATGTGGTTCACTTTTAACTGTCCTCTGAAATACTCTAGCAAGTCACTCAGTTGTCAAGGAGAATTATAGATGGTGGTTTTGCTGGTTTTGCAAACGACGCCCACATCCCATAAAAAAGGTGTCAGAATGGTATTCCAGAGTTTTCACAAGGGTCGTTATCTAGTCAAGGCCATAACTCTGGATACAGGTCTTTATGTTGACATTCCTGGGAATGGTAATGTGAAGCCTCATGTCAACATATCTAAACAATTGTTGCTTATAAATTGTCATATTTTTTGTTTGGTTACTCTATGGTTCGAACATGAGAATTACAAGAAATAATGGGGCAGTCCTCAAAGCTCAAATTAAACACCAATTCGATTAGATTCAATCATACTACGAGATAATAATTATACAACATCCTTATTCACAATGCACCCGTTAGCAATACATCCATTAATCACAAACATGTTACAAGGAGTCATGCAGACACGATCACCCAGTGAGCATTTACCTCCCTGCCATGATTGGGAGTAGGTGGGGATGTGGAATTGAGGTTATAATCAGATTAGCTATGATCTTATTGAATGGTGGAGCATGCTTGAGGGGCTGAATGGGGGCTCCTCTCCTAATTCGTATGTTTATAAGCTTGTATGTTTTTTTATGAGAGACTAGAGTTCTCTGGAGTGACTGGAGAAACTGGGAGTGTTTTCCTTAGGAAAGACACAGTAAGTGGGAGAATTAATATAGTTGTTCAACATTTTGTCTGATTTTGACAGATTAAATAAGGAGAATCTGGTTTCACTGGAAGAAGGATGGGTATCAGAGGAGCCAGTTTTAAGGTGAATGCTCAGAGAACCAAGGGGAGAAAGCTGCTGGAATCTGGAATTCCTGGCCTGAAAGGCAGGTGGAAGCAGATTTAATAATAACATTCAAAATGGAGTTGGATAAACTCTGATGGACAGTGGGGAGAGGGGATGGGAGCGGTGAGATTTACAGAGCGATGGGGAAAGAACAGGAAAGAAGGGCTAATTCGAGAGAACTTTCAAAGAGCCAGCACAGACATGATGGACCGAACGGCCTAATCCTGTGCTTTATGATTCACTGATACTGTGATAACAGAAGACAAAGCGTCCAATTCCCATCTACACAATTGACACTCAGTAGTTTTGGAGCCAGAGATTAATTGTTACTTTATCTCTGATAAAAGGAACAGCAGAACAGCAAACACAATGGACTGGTGAGACAAGTTGTGATGATAATATCTTAGCAGAGAATGAAATCCCGCTCTGATCACAGACCTCGCCTTGTTTCAACCCATCTATTGTATTTCCTGTCTATTTGTTCTCAGGATATGGGTGATACTGACATTACTTCCCCATCCCTGGTTACCACGAGAAAATGGTGGGCCTTCATCCTGAACCACTGCGGTCCATGTGGTGAAGGTGTTCCCACAATACTGTTACAGAAAGGATTTCAGGCTTTGAACCCAGTGATGATGAAGGAAGGGTGATATATGTCAAAGTCTAGATGGTGTGTGGCTTGGAGGAGGGGATTGTGGAGGTAATGGAACAACAAGAACAACTTTTGAAATATATCTAGTAAGGAGAATTTTTTTTTAGGTAATCAAGGCCCCGAGTGTAAATAATCTCAAATTATTTGAGTAAATTAAGGATAAGTCATGAAAGGGCAGCTCAGCAGAGTGGAGTGTTCCTCCTGTGCAATGCGGGAAGTTAGTGACACTTCCAGTCTCCAGAGTGAACACGTGTGCAGGAAGTGTTTTCAGATGCAGATACTCGAAATCCATGTTTCGGATCTGGAGCCGTGGCTGGGGACACTGTGGAGCATCTTCGAGGCTGAGTTCATTGTGGATAGCACGTACAGGGAGGCGGTCACACCGCAGGTAAAGACTGCTCAGGCAGAAAGGGAATGGGTGACTGCCAGGTAGAGTAGACCAACTAGGCAGGTAGTGCAGGAGTCCCCTAGGCCCATTGCACTCTCTAACAGATGTTCTGCTTTGTATAGTGTTGGGGGAGATAACATCTCAGGGAAATGCCACAAGAGCCAAGCCTGTGGTACCACGGGTGGTTCATCTGCACAGGAGAGTAGGAAAAGAGGGGGAGAACTAAGGGGATAGGGAGTTCTATCGTAAGGGCTAAGGATAGACATTTCTGTGACGGTAAATGTGACTCCGGGATGGTATGTTGCCTCCCTGTTGCTTGGGTAAAGGATGTCACGGAGCGGCTAAAGGATATTCAGAAGGGGGAGGGTGAATAGTCAGAGATCGTGGTACACAGTTGTACAAACGACATAGGTAGACAGAGGGATGAGGTCCTGAAACAAGAATTTAGGAAGCTAAGTAGCAGATTAAAAAGCAGGACCATTAAAGTTGCAATCTCTGCATTACTCCCAGGGCCAGGTGCTAGTGTTTATTGGAATAGGAGGAAGTGCAAATGAATGCATGGCTGAGGAGATAGTGCAGGAGGGAGGGCTTTAGTTTCCCGGATCACTGGGTCTGTATCTGGCAACAGTGGGACCTGTACAAACTGGACATGTGGCACCTGAACCGAAATGGGACTAACATCCCTGCTGGGAATTTTGCTAGTGCTGTTGAGGGGCGGGGGTGGTTGTGGTGGGGGGGGGGGTGTTGTGGTGGGCGTTAAACTAATTTGGCAGGGGGAATGGGATACAGAGTAGAGGTACAGTAGGGGCTGATGCATAGTCAAATATAGAAGGGAAACTTAGTCGGTCTGGAAGGCAGAGCAAATATCGACCTGTTTAAGATACAAGTGAATAATGCAAGGCTGGATTGCATTTATTTTAACACAAGGAGTCATACTAGTAAGGCAGATGAATTGGGGGTGTTGATTAGCACATGGGATTATGATATTATTGCTATCACAGAGACATGGTTGAGAGAGGGGCAGGATGGCAGCTCAATAGTCCAGGGTATAAAATCTTCAGGCGAGACAGGGGCGAGGGTAAAAGAGGAGGTGGCATTGCACAGTCGATGAAGTAGTCAATTACTGCAGTAAGGAGGGATGATATATTAAGCAGTTTCTCAAATGAGGCCTTTTGGGTAGAACCTAAAAACAAAAAGGGCCAATCACTTGGCTGGGAGTGTAGGACAGGCTGCAAAATAGTCAGGGAGAGATAGAGGAGCAGATCTGTAGGTTGATCCCAGAGAGGTGTAAAAATGATATTAGGGGATTTCAACTTCCCCAATATCAACTGGGATAGTCTTAGTGCAAAAGGCTTAAAGGGGGATGAATTCTTAAAATGCATACAGGAGAGGTTTTTGAGTCAGTACGCAAAAGTCCTACAAGAGCAGGGGCAGTACTGAACCTAATCCTAGGGAATTAAGCCAGACAAGTGGTAGAAGTGTCAGTGGGGGAGCATTTCAATAATAGTTACTATAACTCTGTAAGAGTTAGCTGTGAAAAGGGCAAAGATGCACCGGAATTAAAAGTACTGAATTGGGGGAAGGCCGATTTCAATATGATAAAAAAGGATCTGGCCAAAGTGGACTGAGACCAGCTGCTTGTAGGAAAGTCTGCAGTAGACCAGTTGGAGTCATACAAAAAGGAAATAGTGAGTGGTCAGAGGCAACATGTACTCGTTAAGGTGAAGGGTAGGACCAACAAGTCCAGGGAACCCTGGATGTCAAGGGATATAGAGGATTGGATTAGAAAAACAAAGGATGCTTATGACAGATCCCAAGCACTGAAAACAGTGGAGGCACGAGAAGAGGATCGAAAGTGTAAGGAGCGCCGTAAAAATTAATTAGGAGAGCGAAGAGGGGACATAAAAAAAACCTGTGGGCAACATAAAGGAAAATCCAAAGGTGTTTTACAAGTATATTAAGGGTAAGAAGATAAACACGGAAAGAGTAGGGCCCATTAGGGACGAAAGAGGCAACCAGTGTGTGAAGCTGGAGGTAGTACTTGACGTTTTAAATGATTGCTTTTCATCCGTTTTCATTATGGGGACGAACGAAGTAGGTGTAGAGAACAGGGAGGGGGATTGTGATATACTTGAACATATTAGCATTGAACGGGAGGAAGTATTAGAGGGCTTAAAATTGGATAAATCCCCAGGACCAGATGAGATGTATCCCAGGCTGTAATGTGAGACAAGGGAGGAGATACCAGGGGTTGTGACACAAATTTTCAAAACCTCTTTGGCCACAGGAAAGGTACCAGAGGACTGGAGGACAGCAAATGTGGTACCTTTATTCAAGAAGGGTTGCAGGAATAAACCAGGTAATTACAGGCAGGTGAATCTAACAACACTGGTTGGGAGACCATTGGAAAAAATTCTGAGGGACAAGATTAATCTCCATTAGGAGAATCAGGGATTAATCAGGGACAGTCAGTATGTCTTTGTTGGGGGGAGATCTTGTCTAACTAACTTGATTTATTTTTTCGAGGTGGTGTGTAGATGAGGGTAAAGCAGTTGACGTAGTCTACATGGACTTCAAGTAAGGCTTTTGATAAGGTCTCGCATGGGAGATTGGTTAAGCAGGTAAGAGGCCATGGGATCCAGGGTAATTTGGCAAATTGGATCTAAAATTGGATTCGTGGAAGGAGGCAGAGGTCGAGGGTTGTTTTTGCGAGTGGAAGCGTGTGACCAGTGGCGTACCACAGGGATCAGTGCTGGTACCCTTGCTGTGCACATTAATGATTTAGACGTGAATGAAGGAGGTATGATCAGTAACTTCGCAGATGACACCAAAATATGTGATATGCTAAATAGTGAGGAGAAAGGCCTTAGATTACAGGACAATATAGATGGGCTACTAAGATAGGCGAACACTGGCAAATGGAGTTTATTTATTTATTTATTTAGAGATACAGCACTGAAACAGGCGCTTCGCCCGCCGATTCTGTACGACCAAGAACCACCCACTTGTACTAACCCTACAGGATTCCCATATTCCTTACCACCGACCTACCTTAGGGGCAATTTACATCGGCCAATTTACAGATCACCTGTAAGTCTTTGGCGGTGGGAAGAAACCAGATCCCCTGGCGAAAATCCACGCAGACAGAGGGAAAACTTGCAAACTCCACACAGGCAGTACCCAGAATTGAACCCGGGTCCCTGCAGCTGTGAGGCTGCGGTGCTAACCACGGCGCCACTGTGCCTGAGAAATGTGAGAGGATGCATTTTGGGAGCACGAACAAGACAATGGAATATACAATGGATGGTAGGACCTAGGAAGTACAGAAGGTCAGAGGCACCTTGATGTACTTGTCCATAGATCACAGAAGCCAGCAGCACAGGTAGATAAAGTGGTTAGGAATGCAGATGGGATACCTGCCTTTAATAGACGAGGCACAGAATCTAAGAGCAAGGAGGTTATGATGGAGCTGTATAAAGCTAGTTAGGCCACAGCTGGAGTACTGTGTACAGTTCTGGTCACCACATTATAGAAAGAATGTGATTGCACTGGAGAGGGTGCAGAGGAGATTAACCAGGGTGTGGCCTTGGCTGGAGCATTTCAGCTATGAAGAGAGATTGAAAAGGCTAGGGTTGTTTTCCTTAGAGCAGAGAAGGCTGAGGGGGGACCTGATTGAGGTATACAAAATTATGAAGGGCAAAGATAGGGCAGATAGGAAGGCACGTTTTCCCTTAGCGGAGGAGTCAATAACCAGGGGGTATAGATTTAGGGTGAGGGGCGGTAGGTTTAGAGGGGATTTGAGGAAAACTCTTTTCACCCACAGGGTGGTTGGAATCTGGAGCGCACTGCCTGAAGTGGTGGTCGAGGCAGGAGCCCTCACAACATTTACAAAGTATTTAGATGAACACTTGAAGCGCCATAGCATACAAGGCTACGGGCCAATTGCTGGAAAATGGGATTGGATTAGAGAGCTGTTTGTTGGCTGGCACGGACACGATGGGCGGAATGGCCTGTTTATGTGCTGTATAACTTTATATCTCTATGCAGGGCGACAGGGATTGAGAGGGGGAGTGGGACTGACTGGATTGTTCCACGGAGAGCTGGCACACAGGGGCCGCAGGGCCTCCTTCTGTGTGGTATATGACTCTGTCACTGTCTCCGACCCTGTGTTGGATATGTCGCCTACACCTGCCTGGAAAAATCAAGTTACATAGAAGTTCAATGAAACTGACATTAACAGCCACTGACAGCTCCGTCCTCACCCTGGTGTGAGGCTCCAGGTCGTGTTACAGGAGGCGACACAGCTCTGACGCAGGTAATGTCTGCACTGGCAGAAAAGAGATGGGTGTCCAACTTATGGACTAGTAGGCGCAGGCAGGTAGTGCAGGAGTCCCCTGTGGCCATCCCCTTCTCAACCAGATTTACCGGTTTGGATACAATTGGGGGATGACCTCCCAGGAGAAAGCAGCAACAGCCAAGATCTTGGCACCATAGAGGGCTCTGCTGCACAACAGGGGAGGAAAAGGGGGGAAGAGCTATAGTAATAGGGGAATCTACCGTAAGGGGTGCAGATAGACGTTTCTGTGGCCGCAAACGAGGCTCCAGGATGGTATGTTGCATCCCTGGTGCTCGGGCCAAGGATGTCTTGGAGCGGCTGCAGAGCTTTCTGAAAGGGGAGGGTGAGCCGCCAGAAGTCGTGGTCCATATTGGTACTAACGACATAGGCAGGAAGAGAGATGAGGTCCTGCAAAGTGAATATAAGGAGTTAGACAGAAGTTTGAAATCTAGGACTTTTAGGGTTGTAATCGCAGGATTACTCCCTGTGCCACATGCTAGTGAAGGTAGGAATAGAAGGATTAGGCAAATTAATGCGTGGCTGAAGAGCTGGTGTAGGCTGGAGGGCTTCAGCTACTTTGTTCATTGGGATCTCTTCTGGGGCAGAGGTGACCTGTACAAGAAGGGCGGGTTGTATCTGAACTGGAAGGAGACCAATATCCGTGTGGAGAGGTTTGCTCGTACTACGCGGGAGGGCTTAAACGAGTCTGGCAGCGGGGGTGGGACCCAAAGTAGTAGTCTTTCCGATGAGATAGTTGAGGCAAATGTAGAGGTTAAAGCAAGCAAGTCCAGTAAGCAGGCGGGGCAGGGGCAGGACAGGGAGCGTGGAAGATCTGGTAGGCTAAACTGCATTTACTTGAATGCAAGAAGCCAGGTAAGGCAGATGAACTCAGAACATGGATCGGTACATGGGATTGTGATATTATAGCTGTTACGGAAACGTGGTTGAGGGATGGGCAGGACTGGCAGCTCAATGTTCCATGGTATTGACGCTTCCAGTGTGACAGAGGTGGAGGTAAGAGAGGAGGGGGCGTTGTACTGTTGATTAGGGAGGATATCACGGCAGTACATGGAGATAATATCCCGGGAAGAATGTCCAGCGAGGCCATATGGGCAGAATTTAGAAATAAGAAAGGAGTGATCATTTTGATTGGATTATACGATAGGCCCCCCAATAGTGGAGGAGCACATATGTAAGGAAATCACAGATAGGTGTAGGAATTATACGGTTGTAATGGTAGGTGATTTTAACTTCCCTAATATTGACTGTGACTGCCTTAATGGTAAGGAATCAGATGGGCAAGAATTTGTTCCGTGCGTCCAGAATAGTTTTCTGAAGTAGCATGTGGATGGCCCTACTAGATAAGGGGCTACACTCGACCTCCTCTTAGGAAATGAGGATGGGCTGGTGGTTGATGTGTCAGTGGGGGTTCACTTTGGGACCAGTGACCATAACTCTATTAGCTTCAAGATAGTTATGGAAAAGGATAGGGCTGGTCGTCAGGTTGAAGTCCTATATTGGGGGAAGGCTAATTTCGATGGCATCGGACAGGAACTCCCAAAAGTTGAATGGGAGAGGCTGTTCACAGGTCAAGGGACGTCTTGCAAGTGGGATGCTTTTGAAAGTTAGATAGGAAGAGTTCAGGGCTGGCATGTTCTTGTTAGATGGAAGGGCAAGGCTGGAAAGTTTAGGGAACCTTGGTTGACGAAGGATATTGAGGGTCTGGTCAGGACAAAGAAGGAGGCATATGTCAGGTATAGCAGCTGGGATCAAGCGAGTCCCTCGAGGAGTACAGGGGATGTAGGAGTACACTGAAGATGGAAATTAGGAGGGCGAACAGGGGCCATGAGATTTCCCTGGCAGATAAGATAAAGGAGAATCCGAAAAGATTCTATAAGCATATTAAATGTAAAAGGGTAGCTACGGAGAGAGTAGGTCTCCTTAAGGATCACTGTGGCAATCGATGTGTGGAGCCACGGAAAATGGGCGTGTTCTTAAATGAATATTTCTCGTCTGTATTTACCGTGGAGAACGACATGTAAGCTACTGAGTTCAAGGGAGAGAACAGCAATATCGTGGATCATATCAACATTACAAAGGAGCAGGTGTTGGAGGTTCTGATGCGCATTAAGGCGGGTAAATCCCCAGGGCATGACCAGGTGTCTCCGAGGATGCTATGGGAAGCAAGGCAGGAGATTGCTGGTGCCCTGGCAGAGATTCTTGTATCATCATTAGCCACGGGTGAGGTACCAGATGACAGGAGGATAACTAATGTTGTGTCTTTATTTAAGAAGGGCAGCAAGGATAAGCCAGGGAACTGTAGGCCGGTGAGCCTTACATCAGTGGTGGGATTCTGCGAGACAGGATTTATTTGCATTTGGAAAAGCAAGGTCTGATTAGGGATAGTCAGCATGGCTTTGTGGATGGGAAATCATGTCTGACGAGTTTGATTGAGTTTTTTGAGGAGGTGACCGGGATTATTGACGAGGGGAGGCCGGCAGACGTTTTCTACATGGACGTCAGCAAGGCATTTGTCAAGATCCCGCATGGTCGGCTGATCCAGAAGGTTCGAACACATGGGATCCAGGGTGAGCTAGCCAACTGGATAATAATAGAGGCAGACAGTGATAGTGGAGGGTTGTTTTTCACATTGGAGGCCGGTGACCAGTGGTGTGCCACAGTGATCGGTGCTGGGCCCTCTGTTTGTCATATATATTAATGACTTGGATGTGAATTAGAATTAGAATTTAGAACACTACAGCGCAGTACATGTCCTTCGGCCCTCGATGATGCGCCGACGATCTGACCTACACTATTCCATTTTCATCCATATGTCTATCCAATGACCACTTAAATGCCCTTAAAGTTGGCGAGTCTACTACTGTTGCAGGCAGGGCGTTCCACGCCCCTACTACTCTCTGCGTAAAGAAACTACCTCTGACATCTGTCCTATATCTTTCACCCCTCAACTTAAAGCTATGTCCCCTCGTGTTTGCCATCATCATCCGAGGAAAAAGACTCTCACTATCCACCCTATCTAACCCAATGATTATCTTGTATGTCTCTATTAAGTAACCTCTCCTCCTCCTTCTCTCTAACGAAAACAACCCCAAGTTCCTCAGCCTTTCCTCGTAAGACCTTCCCTCCATACCAGGCAACATCTTAGTAAATCTCCTCTGCACCGTTTCCAATGCTTCCACAACCTTCCTATAATGCGGTGACCAGAACTGCACGCAATACTCAAGGTGCGGCCTCACCAGAGTTTTGTACAGCTGCATCATGACCTCGTGGCTCCGAAACTCGATCCCCCTACTAATAAAAGCTAACACACCATATGCCTTCTTAACAGGCCTATTAACCTGGGTAGCAACTTTCAGTGATATATATACCTGGACACCAAGATCTCTCTGCTCATCTACACGACCAAGAATCTTCCCATTAGCCCAGTACTCTGCATTGCTGTTACTCCTTCCAAAGTGAATCACCTCACACTTCTCCGCATTAAACTCCATTTGCCATCTCTCAGCCCAGCTCTGCAGCCTATCTATGTCCCTCTGTACCCGACAACATCCTTCGACACTATCCACAACTCCACCGACCTTGGTGTCATCCGCAAATTTACTAACCCACCCTTCTACACCCTCATCCAGGTCATTTATAAAAATGACAAACAGCAGTGGCCCCAAAACAGAACCTTGCGGTACACCACTAGTAACTAAACTCCAGGATGAACATTTGCCATCAACCATCACCCTCTGTCTTCTTTCAGCTAGCCAATTTCTGATCCAAAGCTCTAAATCACCTTCAACCCCATACTTCCGTATTTTCTGCAATAGCCTACCGTGGGGAACCTTATCAAACGCCTTACTGAAATCCATATACACCACATCCACGGCTTTACCCTCATCCACCTGTTTGGTGACCTTCTCGAAAAACTCAATAAGGTTTGTGAGGCACGACCTACCTTTCACAAAACCGTGCTGACTATCGCAAATGAACTTATTCTTTTCAAGATGATTATAAATCCTATCTCTTATAACCTTTTCCAACAATTTACCCACAACCGAAGTAAGGCTCACAGGTCTATAATTACCAGGGCTGTCTCTACTCCCCTTCTTGAACAAGGGGACAACATTTGCTATCCTCCAGTCCTCCGGCACTACTCCTGTCGACAATGACGACTTAAAGATCAACAACAACGGCTCTGCAATCTCCTCCCTGGCTTCCCAGAGAATCTTTGGATAAATTCCATCTGGCACAAGGGACTTATCTATTTTCACACTTTCCAAAATTGCTAACACCTCCTCCTTGTGAATCTCAATCCCATCTAGCCTAGTAGGCTGTATCTCAGTAATCTCCTCGACAACAGTTTCTTTCTCTACTGCAAATACTGACGCAAAATATTCATTTAACGCTTACCCTATCTCCTCTGATTCCGCACACAACTTCCCACTACTATCCTTGATTAGCCCTGTTCTAACTCTTATCATTCTTTTATTCCTGATATACCTAGAGAAAGCCTTAGGGTTTTCTTTGATCCTATCCGTCAATAACTTCTCGTGTCCTCTCCTTAGCCCTCCCTTTAGATCCTTCCTGGCTAGCTTGTAACTCTCAAGGGCCCTAAGTGAGCCTTCACGTCTCATCCTAACATAGCCGAATTCTTCCTCTTGACAAGCGCTTCAACTTCTTTAGTAAACCACGGCTCCCTCGCTCGACAACTTCCTCCCTGCCTGACAGGTACATACTTATCAAGGACACGCATTCGCTGCTTCTTGAATAATCTCCACATTTCGTTTGTGCCCATCCCCTGCAGTTTCCTTCCCCATCCTACACATCCTAAATCTTGCCTAATCGCGTCATAATTTCCTTTCCCCCCGCTATAATTCTTGCCCTGCGGTATATACCTGTCCCTGCCCATCGCTAAGGTAAACCTAACCGAATTGTGATCACTATCGCCAAAGTGCTCACCTACATCTAAATCTAACACCTGGCCGGGTTCATTACACAGTACCAAATCCAATGTGGCATCACCCCTGGTTGGCCTCTCCACATACTGTGTCAGAAAACCCTCCTGCACACACTGGACAAAAACAGACCCATCTAAAGTACTCGAACTATAGTATGTAGGGGGCATGATGAGTAAGTTTGCAGATGACACCAAAATTGGTGGTATAGTGGACAGTGAAGAAAGTTGTCTCAGGTTAAAACAGGATATAGATCTACTGGGAAAGTGGGTAAGGCAGTGACAAATGGAATTTAAAGCAGAGAAATACGAAGTGATGCATTTTGGGAAGTGAAACCAAGGCAGGACAGATGCAGTGAATGACAGGGCCTGGGGAGTGTTGTTGAGCAGAGCGACCTTGGGGTGCAAGTTCATATTTCGCTGAAAGTGGCAACACAGGTAGACAGGGTGGTGAAGAAGGCATATGGCATGCTTGCCTTCATCAGCTGAGGCATTGAGTACAAGATTTGGGACGGCATGTTACAGTAGTAAATAACGTTGGTTAGGCAGCATTTGGAGTACTGTGTGCAGTTCTGGTCACCGCACTACAGGAAATATGTGATTAAGCTAGAGAGGGTGCAGAAAAGATTCACAAGGATGTTGCCTGGTTTGAAGGGCTTGCGTTATCAAGAGAGATTGGATAGGCTGGGTCTGTTTTCCCTGGAGTCAGGAGGCTGAGAGGGGACATGAAAGAGGTATATAAAATTATGAGAGGCAAAGATAGGGTAGATAGTCAGAGTCTGTTTCCCATGGCAGGGGTGACTAAAACTAGAGGGCATAGATTTAATGTGAGAGTGAGGAGGTTTAAAGGGAATCAAAGGCTTAAATTTTACAAAGACATAATAGTGGGTGTCTGGAATGTGCTGCCAACGGAGGTGGTGGAGGCAGGAACAGTAGCAACATTTAAGAGGCACCTCGACAGGTAAGGCATAGAGGGATATGGAATTAATGTTGGCAGGTGGGATTAGTATAGATAAACATGGTGGTCAGCATTGATGCTGTAGGACTCTATGAATCTATGACTCTGTGACCAGGTCCTTACTGAATCAGAGTCACCTCACACACTGCTCCTGGGATAGTTGTAGGTAGGAAAAGTGCTCTTGGAAACCCCGGGGTGGGTAGGACAGCATGGGGCACTGTGCTGACCACACTAGTGCCCTGCACAGCATGGGGCACTGTGCTGACCACACTCGAGCCCTGCACAGCATGGGGCTCTGCGCTGACCACACTACAGTCCTGCCCAGCATGGGGCACTGTGCTGACCACACGAGAGCCCTGCTCAGCATGGGGCACTGTGCTGACCACACTGGAGCCCTGTACAGCATGGGACACTGTGCTGACCACACTGGAGCCCTGTCCACCATGGGACACTGTGCTGACCACACTAGAGCCCTGCACACCATGGGGCACTGTGCTGACCACACTAGAGCCCTGTCCAGCATGGGGCACTGTGCTGACCACACTACAGCACTGCACAGCATGGGGCACTGTGCTGACCACACTCGAGCCCTGTCCAGCATGGGGCATTGTGCTGACCACACTAAAGCCCTGTCCAGCATGGGGCACTGTGCTGACCACACTAGAGCACTGCACAGCATGGGGCACTGTGCTGACCACACTCGAGCCCTGCACAGCATGGGGCACTGTGCTGACCACACTACAGTCCTGCCCAGCATGGGGCGCTGTCCAGCCACACTAGAGCCCTGTGCAGCATGGGACACTCCGCTGACTATACTGGAGCCCTGTCTGCATTGGGCACTGTGCTGAAGACACTAGAGCCCTGTACAGCATGGGGCACTGTGCTGACCACACTGGAGCCCTGTCCAGCATGGGACACTGTGCTGACCACACGAGAGCCGTGTACCACAAGGGGCACTGTGCTGACCACAGCATGGCCCTGTCCAGCATGGAGTGCTGTGATGACCACACTACCGCCCTGTCCAGCATGGGGCACTATGCTGACCACACTGGAGCGCTGTCCAGTATGGGGCGCTGCGCTGACATCACTGGAGCCCAGTCCAGCATGGGGCACTGTGCTCACCACACCAGAGCCCTGCACAGCATGGGACACTGTGCTGACCACACTGGAGCCCTGTCCGGCATGGGGCGCTGCGCTGACCACACTGGAGCCCTGTCCATCATGGGGCACTGTGCTGACCACACTAGAGCCCTGCACAGCATGGGGCACTGTGCTGACCATACTAAAGCCTTGCATAGCATGCGGCACTGTGCTGACCACACTAGAGCCCTCTCCAGAATGGGGCACTGTGCTGACCACACTAGAGCCCTGCCCAGAATGGGGCACTGTGCTGACCACACTAGAGCCCTGTCCAGCATGGGGCACTGTGCTGACCACACTAGAGCCCTGTCCAGAATGGGACACTGTGCTGACCACACTAGAGCCCTGTCCAGCATGGGGCACTGTGCTTACCACATTAGAGCCCTGTCCAGCATGGGGCACTGTGCCGACCACACTATAGCCCTGTACAGCATGGTGCTCAGTGCTGACCACACCATGGGCCTGTCCAGTATGGGGCGCTGTGCTGACCACAATAGAGCCCTTTATAGCATGGGGCAATGTGCTTACCAGACTGGAGCCCTGCCCAGCATGGGGCACTGTGCTGACCACACGAGAGCCCTGGATAGCATGGGGCACTGTGCTGACCACACGAGAGCCCTGCCCAGCATGGGGCACTGTGCTGACCACACTAGAGCCCTGTCCAGCATGGGGCACTGTGCTGATCACACTAGAGCCCTGTCCAGCATGGGGCACTGTGCTGACCACACTAGAGCCCTGTATAGCATGGGGCACTGTGCTGAAAACACTAGAGCCCTGGACTGCATGGGGCACTGTGCTGACCACACTAGAGCCCCGCCCAGCATGGGACACTGTGCTGACCACACCCGAACCCTGCCCAGTATGGGGCACGATGCTGATCATAATATTGCCCTGTCCAGCATGGGGCGCTGTCCAGTCACACTGGAGCCCTGTGCAGCATGGGACACTCCGCTGACTATACTGGAGCCCTGTCAGCATTGGGCACTGTGCTGAAGTCACTAGAGCCCTGTACAGCATGGGACACTGTGCTGACCACACGAGAGCCGTGTACCGCAAGGGGCACTGTGCTGTCCACAGCATGGCCCTGTCCAGCATGGAGTGCTGTGATGACCACACTACCGCCCTGTCCAGCATGGAGTGCTGTGATGACCACACTACCGCCCTGTCCAGCATGGGGCACTGTGCTGACAACACTGGAGCCCTGTCCAGCATGGGGCACTGTGCTGACCACACTTGAGTCCTGCCCAGCATGGGACACTGTGCTGACCACACTGGAGCCCTGTCCAGCATGGGGCGCTGTGCTGACCACACAGGAGCCCTGTCCATCATGGGGCACTGTGCTGACCACACTCGAGCCCTGTCCATCATGTGGCACTGTGCTGACCACACTAGAGCCCTGCACAGCATGGGGCACTGTGCTGACCACACTAGAGCCCTGTCCAGCATGGGGCACTGTGCTGACCACACTAGAGCCCTGCACAGCATGGGGCACTGTGCTGACCACACTGGAGCCCTGCACAGCATGGGGCACTGTGCTGACCACACTCGAGCCCTGCACAGCATGGGGCACTGTGCTGACCACACTCGAGCCCTGCACAGCATGGGGCTGTGCGCTGACCACACTACAGTCCTGCCCAGCATGGGGCACTGTGCTGACCACACGAGAGCCCTGCCCAGCATGGGGCACTTTCCTGACCACACTAGAGCCCTGTCCAGCATGGGGTTCTGTGCTGATCACACTAGAGACCTGTACAGCATGGGGCACTCTGCTGAGCACACTGGAGCCCTGTCCATCATGGGGCACTGTGCTGACCACACGAGAGCCCTGCACAGCATGGGGCACTGTGCTGACCACACTAGAGCCCTGCACAGCATGGGGCACTGTGCTGACCACACTCGAGCCCTGCACAGCATGGGGCTCTGCGCTGACCACACTACAGTCCTGCCCAGCATGGGGCGCTGTCCAGCCACACTGGAGCCCTGTGCAGCATGGGACACTCCGCTGATTATACTGGAGCCCTGTCTGCATTGGGCACTGTGCTGAAGACCCAAGAGCCCTGTAGAGCATGGGGCACTGTGCTGACCACACTGGAGCCCTGTCCAGCATGGGACACTGTGCTGACCACACGAGAGCCGTGTACCGCAAGGGGCACTGTGCTGACCACAGCATGGCCCTGTCCAGTATGGAGTGCTGTGATGACCACACTACCGCCCTGTCCAGCATTGGGCAGTCTGCTGACCACACTGGAGCCCTGTCCAGTATGGGGCACTGTGTTGACCACACTCGAGCCCTCCCCAGCATGGGACACTGTGCCGACCACACTGGAGCCCTGTCCAGCATGGGGCGCTGTGCTGACCACACTGGAGCCCTGTCCATCATGGGGCACTGTGCTGACCACACTAGAGCCCTGCACAGCATGGGGCACTGTGCTGACCACACTAGAGCCCTGTCCAGCATGGGGCTCTGTGCTGACCACACTAGAGCCCTGTCCAGCATGGGGCACTCTGCTGACCACACTAGAGCCCTGAACACCATGGGGCACTGTGCTGACCACACTGGAGCCCTGCACAGCATGGGGCACTGTGCTGACCACACTAGAGCCCTGTCCAGCATGGGGCACTCTGCTGACCACACTCGAGCCCTGCACAGCATGGGGCTCTGTGCTGACCACACTAGAGCCCTGTCCAGCATGGGGCACTGTGCTGACCACACTAGAGCCCTGCACACCATGGGGCACTGTGCTGACCACACTGGAGCCCTGCACAGCATGGGGCACTGTGCTGACCACACTAGAGCCCTGTGCAGCATGGGACACTCCGCTGACTATACTGGAGCCCTGTCTGCATTGGGCACTGTGCTGAAGACACAAGAGCCCTGGACAGCATGGGGCACTGTGCTGACCACACGAGAGCCGTGTACCGCAAGGGGCACTGTGCTGACCACAGCATGGCCCTGTCCAGCATGGAGTGCTGTGATGACCACACTACCGCCCTGTCCAGCATGGGGCACTGTGCTGACCACACTGGAGCCCTGTCCAGCATGGGGCACTGCGCTGACAACACTGGAGCCCTGTCCAGCATGGGGCACTGTGCTGACCACACTAGAGCCCTGCACAGCATGGGGCACTGTGCTGACCACACTAGAGCCCTGTCCAGCTTGGGGCACTGTGCTGACCACACTAGAGCCCTGTGCAGCATGGGACACTCCGCTGACTATACTGGAGCCCTGTCTGCATTGGGCACTGTGCTGAAGACACTAGAGCCCTGTACAGCATGGGGCACTGTGCTGACCACACTGGAGCCCTGTCCAGCATGGGACACTGTGCTGACCACACGAGAGCCGTGTACCGCAAGGGGCACTGTGCTGACCACAGCATGGCCCTGTCCAGCATGGAGTGCTGTGATGACCACACTACCGCCCTGTCCAGCATGGGGCACTATGCTGACCACACTGGAGCGCTGTCCAGTATGGGGCGCTGCGCTGACAACACTGGAGCCCAGTCCAGCATGGGGCACTGAGCTCACCACACTAGAGCCCTGCACAGCATGGGACACTGTGCTGACCACACTGGAGCCCTTTCCGGCATGGGGCGCTGCGCTGACCACACTGGAGCCCTGTCCATCATGGGGCACTGTGCTGACCACACTAGAGCCCTGCAAAGCATGGGGCACTGTGCTGACCATACTAAAGCCCTGCATAGCATGCGGCACTGTGCTGACCACACTAGAGCCCTGTCCAGAATGGGACACTGTGCTGACCACACTAGAGCCCTGTCCAGCATGGGGCACTGTGCTGACCACACTAGAGCCCTGCCCAGAATGGGGCACTGTGCTGACCACACTAGAGCCCTGTCCAGCATGGGGCACTGTGCTGACCACACTAGAGCCCTGTCCAGAATGGGACACTGTACTGACCACACTAGAGCCCTGTCCAGCATGGGGCACTGTGCTGACCACATTAGAGCCCTGTCCAGCATGGGGCACTGTGCCGACCACACTATAGCATATACAGCATGGTGCTCAGTGCTGACCACACCATGGCCCTGTCCAGTATGGGGCGCTGTGCTGACCACAATAGAGCCCTTTATAGCATGGGGCAATGTGCTGACCAGACTGGAGCCCTCCCCAGCATGGGGCACTGTGCTGACCACACGAGAGCCCTGTATAGCATGGGGCACTGTGCTGACCACACGAGAGCCCTGCCCAGCATGGGGCACTGTGCTGACCACACTAGAGCCCTGTCCAGCATGGGGCACTGTGCTGATCACACTAGAGCCCTGTCCAGCATGGGGCACTGTGCTGACCACACTAGAGCCCTGTATAGCATGGGGCACTGTGCTGAAAACACTAGAGCCCTGGACTGCATGGGGCACTGTGCTGACCACACTAGAGCCCTGCCCAGCATGGGACACTGTGCTGACCACACCCGAGCCCTGCCCAGTGTGGGGCACTGTGCTGACCACACTAGAGCCCTGCCCAGCATGGGACACTGTGCTGACCACACCCGAGCCCTGCCCAGTGTGGGGCACTGTGCTGACCACACTAGAGCCCCGCCCAGCATGGGGCAATGTGCTGACCAGACTGGAGCCCTCCCCAGCATGGGGCACTGTGCTGACCACACGAGAGCCCTGTATAGCATGGGGCACTGTGCTGACCACACGAGAGCCCTGCCCAGCATGGGGCACTGTGCTGACCACACTAGAGCCCTGTCCAGCATGGGGCACTGTGCTGATCACACTAGAGCCCTGTCCAGCATGGGGCACTGTGCTGACCACACTAGAGCCCTGTATAGCATGGGGCACTGTGCTGAAAACACTAGAGCCCTGGACTGCATGGGGCACTGTGCTGACCACACTAGAGCCCTGCCCAGCATGGGACACTGTGCTGACCACACCCGAGCCCTGCCCAGTATGGGGCACTATGCTGATCATAATATTGCCCTGTCCAGCATGGGGCGCTGTCCAGTCACACTGGAGCCCTGTGCAGCATGGGACACTCCGCTGACTATACTGGAGCCCTGTCTGCATTGGGCACTGTGCTGAAGACACTAGAGCCCTGTACAGCATGGGACACTGTGCTGACCACACGAGAGCCGTGTACAGCAAAGGGGCACTGTGCTGTCCACAGCATGGCCCTGTCCAGCATGGAGTGCTGTGATGACCACACTACCGCCCTGTCCAGCATGGGACACTGTGCTGACCACACTGGAGCCCTGTCCAGCATGGGGCGCTGTGCTGACCACACAGGAGCCCTGTCCATCATGGGGCACTGTGCTGACCACACTCTAGCCCTGTCCATCATGTGGCACTGTGCTGACCACACTAGAGCCCTGCACAGCATGGGGCACTGTGCTGACCACACTCGAGCCCTGTCCAGCATGGGGCACTGTGCTGACCACACTAGAGCCCTGTACAGCATGGGGCACTGTGCTGACCACACTGGAGCCCTGCACAGCATGGGGCACTGTGCTGACCACACTCGAGCCCTGCACAGCATGGGGCACTGTGCTGACCACACTCGAGCCCTGCACAGCATGGGGCTGTACGCTGACCACACTACAGTCCTGCCCAGCATGGGGCACTGTGCTGACCACACGAGAGCCCTGCCCAGCATGGGGCACTTTGCTGACCACACTAGAGCCCTGTCCAGCATGGGGCTCTGTGCTGATCACACTAGAGACCTGTACAGCATGGGGCCCTCTGCTGAGCACACTGGAGCCCTGTCCATCATGGGGCACTGTGCTGACCACACTAGAGCCCTGCACAGCATGGGGCACTGTGCTGACCACACTAGAGCCCTGCACAGCATGGGGCACTGTGCTGACCACACTCGAGCCCTGCACAGCATGGGGCTCTGCGCTGACCACACTACAGTCCTGCCCAGCATGGGGCGCTGTCCAGCCACACTGGAGCCCTGTGCAGCATGGGACACTCCGCTGACTATACTGGAGCCCTGTCTGCATTGGGCACTGTGCTGAAGACCCAAGAGCCCTGTAGAGCATGGGGCACTGTGCTGACCACACGAGAGCCGTGTACCGCAAGGGGCACTGTGCTGACCACAGCATGGCCCTGTCCAGTATGGAGTGCTGTGATGACCACACTACCGCCCTGTCCAGCATGGGGCAGTCTGCTGACCACACTGGAGCCCTGTCCAGTATGGGGCACTGTGTTGACCACACTCGAGCCCTCCCCAGCATGGGACACTGTGCTGACCACACTGGAGCCCTGTCCAGCATGGGGCGCTGTGCTGACCACACTGGAGCCCTGTCCATCATGGGGCACTGTGCTGACCACACTAGAGCCCTGCACAGCATGGGGCACCGTGCTGACCACACTAGAGCCCTGTCCAGCATGGGGCTCTGTGCTGACCACACTAGAGCCCTGTCCAGCATGGGGCACTCTGCTGACCACACTAGAGCCCTGAACACCATGGGGCACTGTGCTGACCACACTGGAGCCCTGCACAGCATGGGGCACTGTGCTGACCACACTAGAGCCCTGCACAGCATGGGGCACTGTGCTGACCACACTAGAGCCCTGTCCAGCTTGGGGCACTGTGCTGACCACACTAGAGCCCTGCACACCATGGGGCACTGTGCTGACCACACTGGAGCCCTGCACAGCATGGGGCACTGTGCTGACCACACTAGAGCCCTGCACACCATGGGGCACTGTGCTGACCACACTGGAGCCCTGCACAGCATGGGGCACTGTGCTGACCACACTAGAGCCCTGTGCAGCATGGGACACTCCGCTGACTATACTGGAGCCCTGTCTGCATTGGGCACTGTGCTGAAGACACAAGAGCCCTGGACAGCATGGGGCACTGTGCTGACCACACTCGAGCCCTGCACAGCATGGGGCTCTGCGCTGACCACACTACAGTCCTGCCCAGCATGGGGCGCTGTCCAGCCACACTGGAGCCCTGTGCAGCATGGGACACTCCGCTGACTATACTGGAGCCCTGTCTGCATTGGGCACTGTGCTGAAGACCCAAGAGCCCTGTAGAGCATGGGGCACTGTGCTGACCACACGAGAGCCGTGTACCGCAAGGGGCACTGTGCTGACCACAGCATGGCCCTGTCCAGTATGGAGTGCTGTGATGACCACACTACCGCCCTGTCCAGCATGGGGCAGTCTGCTGACCACACTGGAGCCCTGTCCAGTATGGGGCACTGTGTTGACCACACTCGAGCCCTCCCCAGCATGGGACACTGTGCTGACCACACTGGAGCCCTGTCCAGCATGGGGCGCTGTGCTGACCACACTGGAGCCCTGTCCATCATGGGGCACTGTGCTGACCACACTAGAGCCCTGCACAGCATGGGGCACCGTGCTGACCACACTAGAGCCCTGTCCAGCATGGGGCTCTGTGCTGACCACACTAGAGCCCTGTCCAGCATGGGGCACTCTGCTGACCACACTAGAGCCCTGAACACCATGGGGCACTGTGCTGACCACACTGGAGCCCTGCACAGCATGGGGCACTGTGCTGACCACACTAGAGCCCTGCACAGCATGGGGCACTGTGCTGACCACACTAGAGCCCTGTCCAGCTTGGGGCACTGTGCTGACCACACTAGAGCCCTGCACACCATGGGGCACTGTGCTGACCACACTGGAGCCCTGCACAGCATGGGGCACTGTGCTGACCACACTAGAGCCCTGTGCAGCATGGGACACTCCGCTGACTATACTGGAGCCCTGTCTGCATTGGGCACTGTGCTGAAGACACAAGAGCCCTGGACAGCATGGGGCACTGTGCTGTTCACACGAGAGCCGTGTACCGCAAGGGGCACTGTGCTGACCACAGCATGGCCCTGTCCAGCATGGAGTGCTGTGATGACCACACTACCGCCCTGTCCAGCATGGGGCACTGTGCTGACCACACTGGAGCCCTGTCCAGCATGGGGCACTGCGCTGACAACACTGGAGCCCTGTCCAGCATGGGGCACTGTGCTGACCACACTAGAGCCCTGCACAGCATGGGCACTGTGCTGACCACACTAGAGCCCTGTCCAGCTTGGGGCACTGTGCCGACCACACTCGAGCACTGCACAGCATGGGGCTCTGCGCTGACCACACTGCAGTCCTGCCCAGCATGGGGCACTGTGCTGACCACACTGGAGCCCTGACCAGTATGGGGCACTGTGCTGTCCACAGTAGACGTGGCCGGCTGTGTGGTCACATCATTTTATGTTTCCAAGAGCAGTTACAGAAGAAGGTCCCTGACATTCTCCCTGATTGTGTGGTGAATGGGTCCATGGCCAAACAATCCCCTGAACTGACACTGCAGACGGATGATTCTATTGACTGGTTGTCTGATACCTTCTTTGGGAAGGTAAAGGGCTCAAAGGTTGTGTTAAGCATATCTTCGTTAGTTGAGGTTCAACAACCCGACCCTGTGTTAAAAAAATACCACAGGCTGTCGAAACCAAAATTGAAGCAGAGGGAGTTGCAGAGTGCTACTATTTAGAGAACGAGGTGCTAATGAGGAAGTGGAGACCTCCTCACAGACCTGCAGATGAAGAGTGGACAGTGGTTCACCCGATAGTGGTGCTGCTGAGGTACCTTAAAGTAATATTCAGAATAGCCCACCAGCTTCCAATGACTCGGTGTGCCGATGAACGAAAAATCGAAGCCTGAATTCTCATACCAGCTTTGGGGGAACCCTTCAGCTGTGTGATGGTGGACTGTGTGGGACACCTGCTGAAAACAAAAGAAGGACTACCAGTATCTTCTCACCATTATGGATCTGGTGACCCGATTCCCAGAGGGCATTCTCCCAAAGAACAATCTCTAACACAATTCTTTACCCGATATAGGCTAACTGCTGAGATCCAGTTAGATCAGGGCACATAGTATTATGTGCAGTATTTTTGAAAAGGTCATGGGTATTCTGGACATAACCCAGCTAAAGTCCTCAGTCTTCCACCCTCAGTCACAAGGGGTTTGGAGCGGCACCACCAGACCCTAAAGACAATGATCAAGCCATACTGCGATGAGTAACCCCATGACTGGGACAAAGGGCTGGGATTTCTCCTGTTGCCTGCCAGGGACATATCCAATGTGTCCACTGGCTTCAGTCTCTTTGAATTAGTTTATGGACACGAGGTGAGATGTCCTCTTAAACTAATCAAGGAGAAGTTTTTGGGACAGAGGAATGAGTCCTCCGTGTTAGACTACATCTCCATGCTCTGGGAGCGGCTCATGAGGGCCTGTGCAATAGCTCAGTAACACCTAGGGACCTCCCAGGCAGCTATGAAAATGTAATCTGGCAAAAATGCCAAGATCAGAACATTTCGGGACAGAGACCATGTATTGTTACTATTCCCACTGCAAGGTGAATCCCTGAAAGTCCGGTTCAGAGTTCCATATCGAGTAACAAAAGGAATACTCAGGCAAATCATTTAATTGACACCCCAGACCAAAGCCAAAAAGCAAAGGCTGTGGAGGGGACAGACATGTACAGATCTGTCAGACAGTCAGGAGGGAAGGATTGGAAAGGACAGTGAGGACAGGTTAGAGGAGGGCCAGGAGGATTCTCAACTGGAATCCCCAACTCTCCGATTAGCCAACCCTGAAATGTTAGATAAATTAGACCACACGCTCTCCTCCTTGAATGCAGGTCAAAGAGGCACCCTAAAAAGGCTGCTAACAGCACTTACAGTAAGCTGCAAGGGCAAGGTAAGTTCCGAAAAGGGCAAGCCAATGGTGAGGGAGATGCCTCACCTAGTCGAAGTGCTGCAAGAGAATGAAGTGGAAGGTGGACAGACAATTGTGAGCACTAATGTCCCAGAGGACATAGGGCAGATCAGAAAAAAATGATGCTCCCGATAGTAAAGGGAAAAGTGAAGGGAAAATACCAAAAAGTAAACAGCACTTGTGTACCTCACCAGAAAGCTAAAAGTAAGGTCAGTGTGGATCTACCCACTGAAGAAGCCAATGATCAGGTCCCAAACCCAAAGCTAATGAAACCTGACAATTTCAAAGCAGAACGCAGCAGGAAGAATGGCCCAGAGTCAATCTCAGACACCTCACAGGGGTTAAAAAAAAGTATTACACACTGTCGGTTTGGGGAGAAGGATTATCAACGTGCAGGAACATGAATAGTTAAAGCTTCATTGCAGGAGAGAAAAAAAAAACAATGTAATCTCTGATGCATTGTCCAGGGTCGAACCCAACACATAACCATCCCAGACAAAACTCCAAAAATTTAAATGAGCTCATCTGTAACAGACAATGCCAGCTGCAGTAATTCTAAGATTAATCTGTCAGTTGGAGAAGTTATTATTGAGAATGAATGTGTGTTTCCTTCTATTTCTTCCTACAGTTAACCTTGAAACAACTGGCAGCCAAGATGGCCACCGCAATTGGCATCTGAAACACCTTTGCACATTCCAGAATCAACAGGAGACACATGTCTGATGAGCCTGGACCCAAAACATTGGCTTGCTCTAGTTATTGAACGACCTAAGATTACATTCGTTAATACGATAGACAAGGACATCCTGACAAATTGACTTTAAAAGAACAAACTCCTCCAAGTGTAAATACTGATATCCTGAGCCCTGGGGAGATAGAAGTTTCTAACTTGAATCTCTAAATAAGGTTCCAGCGAATACAGTGAGGCAGTCAGGAGACCTTCAGTTCATCTCTGTGAAAGCTGTGCGTTTCCCCTGGACAAAGATAGACAAGCCAGTGATTCAAACTGTTCAGAAGCAGAAGGGCTGTGCCCCCCTCTCCACCTCTCTGTCCAGATAACACCACAAGTTTGAAAACCACGTGCGGCTGTCAGACCTCCAAGCCTACAGATTACTACATTCAGAGACATCAGGGGAAGAAAGCCACCCACAAGTCTGCCTCCAATAAAACCCTGAGCCACGTGGGCCAGCCACAAAGGGCACTTTGACCGGCCAGAGACTTCAAGAATACAACTTCAGCCGGAAAACCACCGAATCGTCCAACCTCACAGAATGAGCATTTTATTGTATTTTTTAATTTATTTCGGACTCCAATCCAGCCACAAATGTACTTCTCACTCTGTAATCTATTTGTGTGTGATTCTCATGTGAGTGTGTGCGTAAATGTGTGGTGTATTTTTTAATGATTTTATTTCGATCAGGTTCAGATTGTTAAGTATAATAATATCACCTCTTTCGTGCTTAAACTCGAGAGAACCTGTCTGATCGGTTCCTTCACCATCACACCAAAGGTTAAAGGTAAAATACTCACTGAGACCGTTACCACATCCACCCTCTAAAAAGGACAAACCCTATTGCGGTCAAATAAGAAGAAGGACAAGAGGAGAGACTGTGACCCCTCCTCACCTGGCTGTACAAATAGGCAGGGTTGGAGATGGAGAGAACACGGGAATGAAGTCAGCTCAGCATTAAAAAGATAGCAGAGGTTGTAGCCTTCCTGGTTCAGCCTCAGACAATGGCCAGCGAGGGGGATGCAGATCGTGGATAGGGAATAGAGTTTGTGACAGAAACTGAAGACAATGGCTTCAGTCTTCTCACAATATAAATTACAAGAACATAATTCATTGCAATATGGCTTAGGAAACTAATAGTTGGATACAGAGGCTTACCAGGGACACCAAAAATAGCGAGGATGGGAAAATAAATCGATTGAATCATCTTCAGAGCATAAACCATCCGCCCTTCTAATGTTATCCAGCAGTAATCTGCAGTGAGCCAGTAAAACCAATAGGAGAAACTCCTGCTGCCCATTGTTGTAACATTCCAATCTTTTGTTCTCAGATTCTGACCCATTGTTGTAACATTCCAATCTATTGTTCTCAGATTCTGACCCATTGTTGTAACATTCCAGTCGATTGTTCTCAGATTCTGATATACCATGTCGCCTTCTCCCTCTGGAGCTGCTGATCTCTGTTCCTGCCGGCGGTGATGTTCCCGCTGAAACTATGGGATAATACATTGAAACGAGCCCCTTATTAATAGACGATTGAAAACCTCCAGTGACAAAATTAGGGTCCATGGAGACGGACATTAATTAGAGTCACTGAAAAAACAGGTTCAGGTAACTCCTTTCAATCTAAAAGGTTTTGTACCACAATAAAGTAGAACGTTTATCCAGTCTGGATAGTATATCTGAGGTTAAATGAGGGAAAGAATTGTGGAAACAGCAGCAGCACTGGCCAGAATCTTTAAATCCTCCATTGATATGGGAGTGGTGACAGAGGACTGGAAGGCTGTGAATGTTACACCCTGTTTAAAAAAGGGGAGGTTGGATAAACCCTGTAACCACTGACCAGTCAGTCTAATGTTGGTAGTTGGAAACTTCCAGAGGCCGTAACCCAGCACAAAGTATTCATTGCCTGTACAATCATGGGTTAATAAATGACAAGCAGTATAGATAGGTTATAGGAAAATCATTTGCTAATCTTGATCGAGTTCGTTGAGGACGTAACTGTGAGTGTTAGCGTGCTTCGTGTAATGGAATCATAGAATCATAGAAAGGTTAAGGCACAGAAAGAGGCCACTTTGCACATTATTGCTATGCCAGCCGATGAACGATCCACCTATTCTAATCCCACCTTCCAGCAATTGGTTAACAACCCTGCAGGTTGCAGCACTTGAGCTGCATATCCAGACTCCTTTTGAATGGGTTGAGGGTCCCTGCCTCAACTACCCTTTCAGGCAGTGAGTTACAGCCTCACACCAAAGCAAGAGACCCAGTGCTAAGCCTTGCGGAACGCCACTGGAAACATCCCTCCAATCTCTAAAATACCCGACAACAATTACCCTTTGTTTCCTGCCACTGAGCCAATTTCCTATTTCTTGGTGAGCAGGTTTTTCCTCAACTCCCCTCTAATCTTTCCACCAATCATTTTAAATCTATGCCCCTCATCGCTGATCTCTCTGCTAATGTGATTAGACCCACCGCAAGACCATTCTGCTAAGACTAGATAAATGATTGTTTAAGCCTCAGCTGGAATATTGTGTCCCATTCTGCACACCACACTTTATGAAGGATTCCAAGGCCTTGGAGATGGTGCCTCGGTGATATACTAGAATGGTAACGGGAATGAGGGACTTCAGTTATGTGGAAAGAAGCTGGGATTGTTCGCCTTAGAGCAGAGAAGATAAAAGGGAGATTTAATCGAGGGGCTGAAAATGATGATGTGTTTTTCTAGAATAAATAAGGAGAATCTGGTTTCACTGGATGAAGGTTCAGTAACCAGAGAACACAGTTTAATGTTGATTAACAAACAAACAGAGGAGAGATGAGGAGATTTTCTTTTCTTTACACAGCGAGTGTTTATGATTTGGAATTCCCTTCCTGAAAGGGTTGTGGAAGCAGATTTAACAGAAACTTTCAGTCGGGAATTGGATCAATACTAACAGGGTGATTTACTGGACTGGGAGAAAAGAACAGGAACGAGGAATAATTGGGAAATCTCCTTCAAAGAGCTGGAACTGGTACAATTTCTTAAATAGTCTCCTCCTGTGCTGTGTGATTCTCCGACTGTCTGATATTAGAAACCATTGAGTACGTATCTCATGTGTACAATTGACATTCAGCAGTTTTTAATCCAGTGATTAATTGTTACTTGTTTTCTGATGAAAACAACAGCAAAAAGGCAAACATAAGGGTTTGGTGAGGTAACTTATGTTGACAATGTGATTATCGGATCATGACATCTCTCTCTGATCACAGACCTCGCCTGGTTTCAATCCGTCAATTACATTTTATTCCTATTTTATTTCCTGTCTATTTGTTCTCAGGATTTGGGTGATACTGACAAGGCTGGCATTACTTCCCCATCCCTGGTTACCATGAGAAAGTGGTGGGCCATCATCTTGAACCACTGCAGTCCCTGTGGTGAAGGTGTTCCCTCAACCAAACTTACATTTAATATTTTGAGGGGACACTTTCATTCATGGACACCTCAGAAAGAGTTAGGCCGGAAATCTGGGATGAGAATTTAAAACTCGAGGCTTTACTGGACCAGGAACCAACGTAAGTCAGTGAGCACAGGAGTGATGGATGAATGGGACTTGGTGGAAAGGCCTGTTACCCGACTCGAACCCGACGGGACACGACGACATGTTTTGGGGACAGGGGATTGGGATAGTCAGAGGGGTGAGGACATGGAGGGATTTGATCACATGAGTGAGAATATTAAAATTGAGGTGTTATTGGACCAAGAGCCAATGTAGGTCAGTGAGTACAGAGATGTTGGGTGAACAGAATTTTGTGCAAATTAGAAGATGGCAGCAGAGTTTTGGATGACTACAAGGTTACAGAGAGTAGAATGTGGGAGACAAGCCAGCAGAGTGTTAGAATAGTCAAGTCTCGAGGTAACAAAGGTACGGACGAGAGTTTCAACAGCAAATGAGCTCAGCTCTCTCTCTCTCTCGCTCTTTCTCTCCCTCTACTTCTCTCTTTGTCGCCCTCACTTGCTCTGTACCGCACTCAGAATCTTACACGTTTCCATCAGGTCGCCTCTTATTCTTCTAAATGCCAGTGGATATAAGCCTAGCCTGTCCGATCTTTCCTAATAAGACAGCCCGCCCATATTAGTCTAGTAAACATTCTCTAAACTGCTTCCAACGCATTTACATACTTCCTTAAATAAAGAGACCAATGCTGCATACAGCATGCCAGATATGGTTTCACCAATGCCCTCCCTACTTCTGTATTCAATTCCGCTCACAATAAGTAATAACATTATATTAACTTTCCTAATCACTTGCTGAACCTTATGTAATTCATGCACCAGAGCACCCAGATTCCTCTGTATCTCAGAGCTCTGCAATCGCTCACCATTCCAACACCATGCTTTTTTAAATTATTATTCCTACCAATATGGACAATTTTACATTTTCCCATATTGTAGTCCATTTGCCAGATCTTTGCCCTCTCACTCAACCTATCTATGTCCCTTTGTAGCCTCCTTATGTCCTCTTCACAACTTTGTGTCGTCCCTTCATCCAAGTCATTTATTAATATTCCAAAAAGTTGAGCCCCCAGCACTGATCCCTGTGGCACACCACTCGGTACAACCTGTCAAACAGAGCAGTCCCACAGACTAGTCAAGCAACAGCCTGACATAGTCATACTCACGGAATCATACCTTACAGCCAATGTCCGAGACACTGCCATCACCATCCCTGGGTATGTCCTGTCCGACCAGCAGGACAGACCCAGCAGAGGTGCGGGTAAAGTGGTATACAGTAGCGAGAGAGATGCCCTAGGAGTCCTCAACATCGACTCTGGACACCATGAAGTCTCGTGGCATCAGATCAAACATGGGCAAGGAAACCTCCTGCTGATTATCACCTACTGCTCTCTTTTCTTTCAGAGAGTTTTGAACAAGTAAAGCCAGAATAAGTAAAGTCATCAGCATATCACAGGAAATACTCAATTGATAAGCTTGCAGAGAAAAACAGGCACACCTGGGGAGAGGGTCATCCCATGGATTTTCGAGGAAAATGATGGGGATTATGATTTCATTCTCAATAGAATATCTGAGGATGTCCAGAAATGCAACTTTAAGCTAAAAAAGGGCTGAGATAAGTTGGTCAATGGGGCACATCTGAGTACCTGAAGGTTAAATAAAAGACACGAAGAATTGAAGGAAGAGATGGACAATTTACAGAAGGAAAATGAAGGTTGGTAGGAGAACATTGGCATCCTGTACAATCAGCTACTCTGGGATCAGGAGCCACATGATGGAGTATATTATCCGCAGAGAAAATTAGAACAAATACTGGACCAAACACTGAGTTACAGGCAGACACTCCCAGACTAGGTGAGGAGTTAGAAGATGTGAGGAGGGGCTATGAGGGAATTAAACCCGTGTTAAAGCTCTGTCTCCCCTGAAGCTGACCACGCCCTGTGTTGAGATAAAATCCGACAGCTTCAGACACACTCAGTCAATAGTGGGCAGTTGTGGCTGCTGTCTCCAAACACAAAGCCAGATATCCCGCTTCTTCTTAGGGCAACACATTTGTGAGCCTCACAGTCTCTGCTCCACTTCCTCCAGACAAGGATGACAAGATAACTGGAAAATACCAGGGTGTGTGGTAACCTGGGCCTAAACTGCAGGCCAGCCTAAGAACAAGACTGATATAGATGGGGTCAGTGAGTAACCAACCACTGTCACTGACAGTGAGAGAGATGTCACCACCACACAGAGGTCCCTTACCGTTGTTGAGGCCAGGGCTCTAAAGCAGGAACTGGGAATGGTGGATATGAGCAGCAGCTCCCTAGATCTGTGTGTTCTGTGTTCCAATGACCAAATTATTTATATATATCAGAAAAATATCAGTGGTCCCAGTACTGCCTCTCGGGGAAACACCACTGTCTACCTTCCTCCAGTCTGAAAAAAGCAACTGATTACCACAACTCACCGTTTTCTCTCATTAATCCAGTTTTTTATTTATCCAAGCTGACACTGACCCTCTTATTCCATGAGAAGCAATTAACTGTCCAGCTGTCACAAACAGACTGTGACAGAAACTACAAGTTCAGCTTAAAATTAAGTGAAATGCTAAATGCAATAGTTAACGAACTTTTGGAAAGAGATCAACTTATAGATCTCTTAAAATTCAGTCACTCGTTAACTTTACTGTATTTAGTACTCTGTACAAGTAGTACTCCCTAAAACTGGACTCTGTGCAACTTAGGGAGTGAATTCCAGAGCTAAGGGAAGAGAACAGAAAGTGCTGGAAATACTCAGCTGGTCTGGCAGCATCTGTGTATGCTGTTAATGTTTCAGATCTGTGACCCTTCATCAGAACTGGTAAACGTCAGAAATGTTGATGTACAAGCTGCAGATGGTGAGACCATGGACTTCCTGCTTTCCACCACCCGCAATCCCTCACCCCAACCCTCCCCTTCTGATTTTATACTTTCCAATGACAACACAAAAATGCCAGCTTCCCAGTCACAGCAGCTCCAGGAGACAGAGAGAGAGCAGCAGCACAGTACTAATGGTGATTCCCTATCACTTCATCTGATAGTCACAGTCACCAGATCAAAGTCAGCAGCCTTCCACCAGCCATGCTGCAACCACTGGGGAAACACTATGTAGGAGAACTAGTCAAGTCTCGGGAACCCACAAGACAGGCACTAAGGGAATACACAAGGGTGAATCGTTCAGTTTGTTTGTATGATTGGATGTGTTGTTGGATAAACATGTCAATGAAAAGGTTTTTGTTGGTATTTTTCATTGCAGGATGGTGACCAAGGGGACACTGTGATGTGGCGTCTCAGATGGGTGTGATAGTGGGTAATGGGGGATCCATGGTGGGATAGGGAAGTTGTGCTATGGGAACTGGAATCTTAGCAGGGAATCTCCGACAGCATGTCCGGGTCGAAGGCATCGAGGAAATATCCTCCCTGCCTCCTCCTCTTCCTGAGGTGGCCTCCGGATTCCTGGTGCCAATGCCTGTGTCCTCATGATGGTGATGCAGAATACCATGAACTTGGACACCTGCTCAGTGTGTACTGGAGGGCTCCCCCCACGCAGTTCAGACATCGGAAGCATTGCTTCACCTGGTGGTTTTGTGTGGTGGAGGGGAGTGTCCAGAGTTTAGAGGTCATGAGCCACATTCTGGTTCTGCATGGAGGCCCGATGTGTTGGGAGCGGCTGAGTGTTTCAGAATGAAGGTATGGTGGCTGCTGCCAGGATAGTGGACATTCACCAACATGATGTACTGGGCATGCTCACACACCAACTGTACATTAATGGAGTGAGAGTTCTATCAGTTCCTATACCTCTCCCCGTTGACATGGGGACCCCGCAGAGCCACCTACACCATCAGGAATCCAGCTCTCCAGACAAAGCCACGGGATTTCTCATTTGCTTCTCCCTGCTGAGAGAGCAGACAGTATAATTCACCTCACCCGACATGGATGGCCTCTGCTATCTGGATGGCAGATACATCAATAGACAACATAGAGAGAGATAATGAATACGTCACCCGCTCTTGCCTGGATAGATCCAGATAATAACATAAGAAGTAGGATCAGGAGTAGGCAGTTCAGCCCCTTGAGCCTGTTCTGCCATTCAATATGATCATGACTGATCTCATCTCGGCCTCTACTCCACTTTTCTGCCCATTCTCCATAACCCTTCAACTCACTACTAATTAAAGATCTGTCTATCTCCTCCTTAAATTTACTCAATGTCTCGGCATCTACCGCACTCTGGAGTACTGAATTCCACAGACTCACGACTCTTTGAGAGAAGACATTTCTCTTCATCTCTGTTTTAAATCTGCTCCCCCTTTATCCTAAAACTCTGACCTCTCATTCTAAATTGTGCCACGAGAGGAAACATCTTCTCTACGTCTACTTTGTCAATCCTTTAATCATCTTATATACCCCGATTGGATCCCATCTCATTCTTCTAAACTTTAGAGAGTAAAGGCATAAACTGCTTAATCTCTCTTCATAAGTCAAACCCCTCATCCCTGGATTCAATCTAGTGACCCTCCTCTGAACTGCCTCCGGTGCAAAAACATCCATCCTCAAGTGAGGAGACTAAAACTGTACGCAATACTCCAGGTGCGGTCTCATTAATGCCTTGTACAGGTGCAGCAACACTTTCCCACATCCTATTCCTTTAGCAAGAAATGCCAACATTCAATTTGCCTTCTTTATCACCTGCTGTACATGCAAACTAGCTTTCTGTGATTCATGCACGAGGACACCCTGATCCCTCTGCACCGAAGTACGCTAATGTTTCTCTCCATTTAGATAATAATCTACCTTTCTATTTTTCTGACCGAAATGGCGAACCTCACACTTAACCACGTTAAACTCCATCTGCCAAATTTTGGCCCATTCACCGAAACTATCCATATCAATTTGTAAATTTCTTATGTATTTATTGCAACTTACTATCCAATCTATTTTAGCCTCATCTGCGAATTTGGCGATAGTACCTTCTATCCCTGCATCCAAGTCATTAATATAGATTGTAAATAGTCGGGGCCAAAGGACCGAACCCTGTGGCACCCCACTAATTGCATCTTGCCTGCCAGAAAAGCACCCATTTATCCCGACTATCTGTTTTTTGTTGGTTAGCCAATCCTCTATCCAAGCTAATAAATTGCCACTAATCCCATGTGATCTTACCTTGTGTATTATCTTTTTGTGTGGCACCTTATCAAATGCCTTCTGGAAGTCTAGATAGAATACATCTACAGGATCCCCATTTTCCACATTTCTTGTCACAGCTTCGAAGAACTCTGGCAAATTCGTCAAACATGATTTACCCTTCATAAAACCTGACTCTGATGGGTTGCTTTTGACTTTCTTAATGTCCTGTTATTACTTCCTTAATAATGGATTGTAACAATTTCCCAACGATAGATGTTAAACCAATTGGTCTACTGTTTCCTACTTTCTGTCTCCCTCCCTTTTTGGATAAGGGCGTTATACAGGTTTTTTTTCCAATCCACTGGAACCTTTCCCGCATCCTGGAAATTTTGAAATATTATAACCAATGGATCCACTATCTCCGCTGCTATTTACTTTAAGACCCTAGGATGTAGGTCATCAGGTCCTGGGGACTCATTTGCCTTCACTCGCAATAGTTTGTTCAGTACCTTTTCCCTCGTGACTTTTTTTTATTCATTCATAGGATGTGGGCGTCTCTGGCTAGGCCAGCATTTATTGCCCATCCCGAATTGCCCATGATAAGGTGGTGCTGAGCTTCCTTCTAGAACCTCTGCAGTCCATGTGGGGTAGGTGCACCCACAGTGCTGTTAGGAATGGAGTTCCATGATTTTGACCCAGCGACAGTGAAGGAATGGCGATATAGTTCCAAGTCAGGGTGGTGAGTGACTTGGAGGGGAACTTGTAGGTGGTGGTGTTCCCATGTATTTGCTGCTCTTGTCCTTCTAGTTGGTAGAGGTCGCGGGTTTGGAAGATGCTGTCTAAGGAGCCTTGGTGCATTGCTGCAGTGCATGTTGTAGATGGTACACACTGCTGCCACTGTGCGTCAGTGCTGTAGGGAGTGAATGAGAGTGGATGGTGTGCCAATCAGGTGGGCTGCTTTGTCCTGGATGGTGTTGAGCTTCTTGAGTGTTGTTGGAGCTGCACCCATCCAGGCAAGTGGAGAGAATTCCATCACACTCCTGACTTGTGCCTTGTAGATAGTGGGCAGGCTTTGAGGAGTCAGGAGGTGAGTTACTCGCCTCGGGATTCCTAGCCTCTGACCTGCTTGTGTAGCCACGGTAATTCTATGGCTACTCCAGATCAGTTACTGGTCAATGGCAGCCCCTAGGATGTTGATAGTGGGGGATTCAGCGATGGTAATGCCGTTGAATGTCAAAGGGAGATGGTTATTGCCTGGCACTTGTGTGGCGCGAATGTTACTTGCCATTTATCAGCCCAAGCCTGGATATTGTCCACGTCTTGCTGCATTTTTACACAGACTGCTTTTCAGTATCTGAGGAGTCACAAAAGGTGCTGAACATTGTTCAATCATCAGCGAACATCCCCACTGCTAACCTTATGATTGAAGGAAGGTCATTGATAAAGCAGCTAATGATGGTTGGGCCTTGGACACTACACTGAGAAACTCCTGCAGTAATGTCCTGGAGCTGAGATGAGTGACCTCCAACAATCATAAATCCCTGAAAGTTGCTACCCAGGTTAATAGGGTTGTTAAGAAGGCATATGGTGTGTTAGCTTTTATTAGTAGGGGGATCGAATTTCGGAGCCACGAGGTCATGCTGCAGCTGTACAAAACTCTGGTGAGGCCGCACCTGGAGTATTGCGTGCAGTTCTGGTCACCACATTATAGGAAGGATGTGGAAGCTTTGGAAAGGGTGCAGAGGAGATTTACTAGGATGTTTCGGGTCACTGACCCGAAACGTTAACTCTGCTTCTCTTTCCACAGATGCTGCCAGACCTGCTGAGTGAATCCAGCATTTCTTGTTTTTGTTTACTAGGATGTTGCCTGGTATGGAGGGATAGTCTTACGAGGAAAGGCTGAAGGACTTGAGGTTGTTTTCGTTGGAGAGAAGGAGGAGGAGAGGTGACTTAATAGAGACATATAAGATAATCAGAGGGTTAGATAGGGTGGATAGTGAGAGTCTTTTTCCTCGGATGGTTATGGCAAACACGAGGGGACATAGTTTTAAGTTGAGGGGTGATAGATATAGGACAGATGTTCGAGGTAGTTTCTTTACTCAGAGAGTAGTAGGGGCGTGGAACGCCCTGCCTGCAACAGTAGTAGACTCGCCAACTTTATGGGCATTTAAGTGGTCATTGGATAGATATATGGATGAAAATGGAATAGTGTAGGTCAGATGGTTTCACAGGTTGGCGCAACATCGAGGGCCGAAGGGCCTGTACTGTGCTGTAATGTTCTAATTCTAAAAAACAAAAATCACAACCATCTTCCATTGCGCTAGGTATGACTGCAGCCAGCGGAGGGCTTTCCCCTGATTCCCATTGACCTCAGTTTTGCTAGGGCTCCTTGATGCTATATTCGGTTAAATGCAGCCTTGATGTCAAGGGCCGTCACTCTCACCTCACCTCTTGAGTTCAGCTCTTTTGTCCATGTTTGAACCACGGCCTTAATGAGGTCAGGAGCTGAATGGCTCTGGCGGAAACCAAACTGAGCGTCACTGAGCAGGTTATTGCTAAGCAAGTGCCGCTTGATGGCACTGTTGATGACACTTCCCATCACTTTACTGATGATTGAGAGTAGGCTGATGGGGCGGTCATTGGCCGAGTTGGGTTTGTCCTGCTTTTTGTGTACAGGACATACCTGGGCAATTTTCCACATTGCAGGGTAAATGCTAGTGTTTTAGCTGTACTGCAACAGCTTGGCTAGGGGCGCGGCAAGTTCTGGAGCACAGTCTTCAGTACTATTGCCGGAATGTTGTCAGGGCCCATTGCTTTTTCAGTTTCCAGTGCCTTCAATCGTTTCTTGATATCACGTGGAATGAATCGAATTCGCTGAAGTCTGGCATCCGTGATGCTGGGGAGTTCAGGAGGAGGCCGAAATCGGCCTCAACTCGGACCTTCTGGATGAAGATTGTTGCAAATGCTTCAGCCTTAGCTTTCACAATGATGTGCTGGGTTCCCACATCATTTAGGATGACGTGGTTTGTGGAACCACTTCCTCCAGGTAGTTGTTTAATTGTCCACCACCATTCAGAGCTGGATGTGTCAGGACTGCAGAGCTTAGATCTGATCCTTTGGTTCTGGGTTCGTCAGCTCTGTTCACTTAGCTTACGCAGTTTCACTTGCAGATGGTCCTGGGTTGTAGCTTCACCAGGTTGACATTTTGAGGTATGCCTGGTGCTGCTCCTGGCATGCCCTCCTGCACTCTTCATTGAACCAGGGTTGGTCTCCTGCCTTGATGGCAATTGTAGAGTGGGGCATATGCCGGGCCATGAGGTTACAGATTGTGGTTGCGTACAATTCTGCTGCTGCTGATGGACCACGACGCCACATGGATGTCCAGTTCTGCATTGCTAGATCTGTTCGAAATCTGTCCCAATTAGCACGGTGGTAGAGCCACGATGGAGGGTATCCCAAATGTGAAGTTAGGACTTTGTCTCCACAAGGACTGTGCAGTGGTCACTCCTACCAACACTGTCATGGACAGATGTATCTGCGGCAGGCAGATTGGTGAGGGCGTGGTCAAGTATGTTTTCCCCTCTTGTTGGTTCCGTCACGACCTGCCGCATTCCCAGTCCAGCAGATATGTCCTTTAGAACTCAGTCAGCTCGGTTACTAGTGGTGCCAGCGAGCGACTCTTGGTGCTGGACATTGAAGACCCCCACTCAGAATACATTTTGTGCCCTCGCCACCCTCAGTGCTTCCTCCAAGTGCTGTTCAACATTGAGGTATACTGACTCACCAGCTGGGCATGGGCGATATGTGGTAATCAGTAGGAGGTATCCTTGCCCATGTTTGATCTGATGCCATGAGACTTAATGGGGCCCAGGGTCGTAGTTGAGGACTCTTAGGGAAAATCCCTCCGTACTGTAAACCACCACCTCTGCTGGGTCTGTCCTGCCGTTGGTATAGGACATTCCTGGGAATGATGATGGCAGTGTCTGAGACATTGTCTGTCAGGTACGATTCCGTGAGTATGACTATGTCAGGCTGTTGCTTGACTTGTCTGTGGGACAGCTCTCCCAACATTGGCACAAGCCCCCAGATGTTAGTAAGGAGGACTTTGCAGGGTCGACAGGGCTGTGTTTGCCGTTGTCGTTCCCGGTGCCTAGGTCAATGCTGGGTGGTCCGTCCGGTTTCATTCCTTTTTATTGACTTCGTAGCAATTAGTTACAACTGAGTGGCTTGCTAGGCCACTTCAGAGGGCATGTAAGAGTCAATCACATTGTTGTGGGCCTGGAGTCACATGTAGACCAGACCAGGTAAGGACAGCAGATTTCCTTCCGTTAAGGACATTAGTGAACACGATGTGGTTTTACAAAAATCGACAATGGTTTCATGGCCATCACCAGACTAGCTTTTAATTCCAGTTTTATTAATTGAATTCAAATTCCACTTTCTGCTGTGGTGGGATTCGAACCCATGTCCCCAGAGCAATACCCTGGGTCTCTGGGTCATTGGTCCAGTGACAATACCACTACACCACCGCCTCCCCATGCTACGCTACCGCCTCCCCAAATGATGATTGTTCTAAATTCCTCTCTTTCTATAACTTCTGCATTACCTGTTACTATTGGGATGCTACTAGTGTCCTCCACCGTGAAAACTGAGGCAAAATACTGATTTAGTGTCTCCGCCATTTCTGTGTCCCCGTCTATCAACATCCCAGTCTCATCCTCCAAGGGACCAATATTCACTTTAGCTACTCTCTTACCTTTCATATACTTAAAGAAGCTTTTGCCATCCGCGTTTACATTTTGTGATAATTTCCTTTCATAATTTACTTTTTATTACTTTTTAGTAACCGTTTGTTGATCGTTAAGCATTTCCCAATCTTCCAGCCTTCCAGTGGCCTTTGCAAAATTGTGTGCCTTAGTCTTTGTCTTTGTGTTATCCTTCACTTCCCTGCTTAGCCATGGATGTCTTTCCCCCTCTTCGAATCTTTCTTCCTCTCCAGAATATATTTTCGTTGGGAGGAATTGAATTTCTCCTTAAACATCTGCCACTGCTCATCAACTTTCCTCCCTTTTAGTCTTCCTGCCCAGTCCACGAGGGCCAAATCAGTCCTCATGTCTATGTAATTACCTTTGTTTAACTCCAGAACGCTAGAGCGGACTCCAGTTTCTCGCCCTCAAACTGGATTTGAAATTCTAGCATGCTATGATCACTGTTCCGTAGAGGATCCTTAACTATGAGATCATTAATTAATCCCACCTCATTTCACAATATCAAATCTAGAATAGACTGCTCCCTGGTTGGTTCCACAACATATTGCTCCGAAAAACAATCTCTAATACATTCAATGAACTCTCCCTCGGAACTACCTTTGACAATTTGACTAATCCATTATATATACATATTAAAATCACCCTTGCCGTCCCTTTCTCACAGGTTATCACAGTATTTCTTGGTTTATACTGTTCCCCACTGCGGGACTACTGTTTGGGGAACTATAGATTACTCCCACCAGGGACTTCTTCCCCTTTCTATTTCTTATTTCTACCCACACTGATTCTACGTCTTGATCTTCAGTGCCTATGTCATTTCACACCATAGCACTGATCTTCTTCTTTACTAACAATGCTACACCTCCTAATTTTCCTTCCTGTCTATCCTTCCAAAATACTGAGTACCCTTGGATTTCAATTCCCAAACCTGGTTTCCCTGCAACGACGTCTCAGTAATCGCCAATAAATCATACCCATTCGTCTTCATTTTTGCTGTTAACTCATTTATTTTATTCCGAATGCTTCGTGCATTCAGATACAAAGCCTTTAAGTTTGTTTGATTATCAATTTTCAAAGATACATAACAGTTCAATGAAACTAAGGCCTTAATAGCCACTGACAGCTCCGTCCTCACCCTGGTGTGAGGCTCCAGATCGTGTTGCAGGAGTTGACACAGCTCTGTGACCACCTCCGTATTGAATCAGAGTCACCTCACAGACTGCTCCTGGGTTAGGTGTCGGTGGGAAAAGTGCTCTTGGAAAACCCGTGGTGGGTAGGAAAGAATCCCCTCCTCCTCCCGCTTTACAGAGCTTCCCCTCTCTGCAGCTTCTGCTCCATTTGGTGGTAGGTTACAGACCCAGGGACAATGTAACTACAGTCCCAATACCTCGTCCAGAGTTGGGTCACAAATCCTCTGTCCTCCCTGAGTCTTTGCAGCAGATCCGAGCACAACCTCCAGAAAACCATCCACAGCATCTCCACTAACTTTACAATAGCACAAGTAAGTCAAAAGCCCCTCACCTATAAGTTGGATGCCTGGTCCTTTTAAATAACACTAGATGGAGTTCCTCGCGCTGCTGAATGTGTGTTCACCTGAGAGTGACTACACAGGCAGTCAGTGGACATGCATAGACAAAGTGCCAAAGAAGTACATCAAAGCTGTCGGAATGGCTGATTGACGTCAATTCAAACCCTTCCTCACACTAACAGCACATAAATGGTATACCCAGGCGAGATCCCTTCCCAGCCTGGGGCACTGTGCTGGACACACTAGAAGTGGCTGGCTGTGTAGTTCACATCATTTTCTGTATCCAGGTTTCATCACGTTGGCACCAGTGCTGCCACAGAGTAAGAATCACAGCAGAGGAAGATATAGAGTGAAAACAACGCACTTCAAAAAGGGTAATGGAAAAAGACTTGACGGCATATGGTTTTCAATAATATGTGAAATGGAAGGGAAATTGGACTAATTGGAAGGGTGAGACCATGAGAATATTAAAATTAAAGTGCTGCCAGACCGGGAGCCAATGTAGATCAGTGAGTACAGGGGTGATGGGAGATCAGGATTTGGTGTGAGTTAGGATACAGTCAGCAGAGATCTGGATGGGCTGTGGTTATTGGAGGTTTATTACTGGGAGGGTGACCAGGATAGAATTGGAATAGTCAAGTGTGGATTTAACAAAGGCACAGTTGAGGGCTTATTCAGCAGATGGGCTGAGGCAAAGGTGATGACGGGTGATGTTACAGAGGTGGTAGTAGGTAGGGTTGGCGTTGGGGGGAATATGGCGACGAACTCATCTCAGGTATAAATATAAAACAGAGGTTCCAAACAGTCTGTTTCAGCCTCAGACATGGGTAGGTAGGGGACTGCAGATAGCGGATATAGTGTGGAGTTTGTGACAGAGACTCAACACAGTGGCTTACGTCTTCCCAAGATTCACATGACAAGAAAACTAAATCAGTAAAATGTGGTTTATAGATCTAATGGTTGGATACAAAGACTTACCAGGGACACCAATAATTGCGAGGATGGGATAGTAAATAGTTTCAATCATTTTCAGAGCATAATAGATCCGAAATTCTAATATCATCCAAACATAATCAGCAGTAACCAAGCCAAGCTAAAAGGAGAAAGTCCTGCTGTCCATTGTTGCAATATTCCTATCTATTGTTCGGAGATTCTGATCGATCTTCTCGCTCTCTCTGTGCAGCCACGGATCTCTGTTAGTGCCGGGGGTAATGCTCCCACTGACACTATGAGTTAACACATTGAAATGACTCCCTTATTAATAGAACAGGGAAAACCTCCAGTGACACAATTAGTGTCCATAGTGACTGACATTAATTACAGTGAATGAACAAACAGGTTCAGTTAACCCCTTTTTCTCCAACACTTTTTGTACCATAATAGTGTGGAAGTGTTCCTTTGTCTAGTTGAATATATGAGGTTTGTTGAAAAAAGGAATGGTGGAAATAGCAGCGGCACTGGCCAGAAGCTTTCAATCCTCCTTGGATCTGGGAGTGATGACAGAGGACTGGAGGGTTGTAAATGTTACACCCTGTTTCAAAAGGAGAAATTAGCTAAACCCTGTAACTACTGAGCAGTCAGTCTAATGTCAGTGGTTGGAATTTTCTAGAGGCCATAACCCTGTACAAACAAATATCTTTCTTGAAAGAACATGGGATAATAAATGACAAACAGCACGGATTGGTTAATGACCAATCACGTCTGATAATCATGATCAAGTTCGTTGATAACATAACTGAGTGTTGAAGAGGATAGTGTGTTTTATGTTATGTATACAGACTTTCAAAAGGCCTGTGATCAAATGACATGTCATAGTCTTGTTATTAAAAATGGAGCACATGGATTAATGTGACAGTCATAGCGTGGATATGACACTGAATCAGGGACAGAAAGCAGAGAGAAGTGGTGAACGGTCATTGTTCAGACTGGGGGAGGGGGAGTATTCAGTGTTGTTTCTCAGGGGTTAGTATTAGAATCAGTGCTCTTCCTGGCATGTAGATAGATATACAAGCGATAGAGACTTATATGTTAAAAAACATAATTTCAATGCTTGCAGATGACATGAAACTCATAAATAAGGATGGCAAAGACGCAGACCACAGAATTATCCAATCTCACAGACTTTGTTTATTTTTAATCCATTATGGACTCCAATACAAATTCAAATTTATTTCTCACTCTATAACTAATTTGTGTGATTTGCCTATGAGTGTGTGCATGAATGTGTACCGTATATTTTTATTATTTTATTCAGATCCAGTTCAGATTGTTAAGTATAATAAACTCACCTCTTGTTTAAACTCAAGAAAACCTGTCCGATTTGTTCTTTCACGATCACAGTAAAGGTAAAAGGTAAAATACTCACTGAGGTAGTCAGCACGTCCACTGCTAAAAAGGAATAAATCTAGTTGCGATCAAATAAAAGATAGGACAAGAGGGGAGACTGAGACCTCTCCTCACCTGCTGTAACTGAAATGTGGAGGTTCTCGAGATCGTAACACAACGACAAACGAGAAATTGGAAATGTCAGAGTCACAGAGTTATACAGGACAGAAACAGTCCATTCGGACCAGTGTGTCCTTGCCGGCCATCAAGCCTGTCCATTTTAATCCCATATTCCAGCACCAGTCCCGTAACCTTGTATGCTATGGCACTTCAAGTGCTATTCTAAATACTTCTTAAATCCTGTAAGGGTCCTGCCTCTTCCACCCCTTCAGGTAGTGTGTTCCTGATTCCAACCACCCTCTCGGTGAATTTTTTTTCCCTCAAATCCCCTCTTAACCGCCTGCCCCTTAACTTAAATCAATGCCCCCTGCTTATTGACACCTCCACGAAGGGAAAAGATTTCTTCCTATCTACCCTATCTATGCCCTCATAATATTTCGTGCTTTCTGTCCCTCTCCCTTTTTGAATAAAGGAGGTAGATTCGCAATAAGGGGGTAACTTGGGGCAGGCTAAAACCCCTCTCTGTTGCAAAGTTGAGTAATGTAGCTGCACAGTGAGGGATTACTCTCCGTCCAAAGCTAGGAAACACGAAATCCTAAGACTTGTGGCCAACCTTTTTTCACTTGAAGCTGAAGACTCAAACAGGGTTAGAATCACTAACAGATAGAGTAATGTTAGCTAAGGTTAAACTAGAACAGAATAGACTAGAATTAGAATTCCAGAGAGCGTGAGAAAGAGCAGAGTGATTGTCAAGAAGGGGAAAAAGTAAGAGTGTTCCAGAAGGAGAAGGAGGAAAGGGAGTCAAGGTGGCTCAAACAACTCGATGAAGACCCAGTGCACCTGGTGAAGGCACAGCTAGTGTGTGAGCTGCCCCCAGCTCAGGACCGTGTGCTGAACTCTTAAACTTCTCCCAGTTCATTCCAAAGTTCAATGAGGAGGATGTGGGAGAATTTTTCATCACTTTTGATAAGCTTGCAAAGCAGCTGAAATGGCCGGAAGACAGCTGGATGCTGTTTTTACAAAACATAATAACAGGGAAAGCCCATGGGGTTTATTCACTGCTGCCAGATAAAAGTTCATTAGATTATGAGGTGATTAAAATGCTATCCTGGGTGTACATGAGATAGTATCGGAAGTGAACCGCCAATGATTCTGAACCCTCGGAAAGCAGCCTGACCTCGAGTTTGAAGGAGTTACGCAGCTAAGGAATATAGGAACATAGGAGCTGAATTCAACCATTCAGCCCATCGATCCTGCTCGACTATTCAATATGATCCTGGCTGATCATCCTCTTCAATGCCTTTTCCCCACACTATCCTCATATCCCCTTATGTCAGTGGTATATAGAAATCTGTCAATCTCTGTTTTAAACATACTCAATGACTGCGCTTCCATAGCCCTCTGGGGTAGAGAATTCCAAAGGTTCACAACCCTCTGAGTAAAGAAATTACTCCTCATCTCTGTCCTAAGTGGCTTTCAAATTGTGTCCCTTGGTTCTAGACTCCCCAACCAGGGGAAACATCTTAGCTGCCTTGTCTATCCCTTTAAGTATTTTGTAGGTTTCAATTAGATCACCGTTCATTCTTCGAAACTCGAGAGAATACATGTTCAGTTTCTTCAATCTCTTTTCGTAGAACAGTCTCGCCATCCCAGGAACAAGTCTGGGGAAGCTTTGTTGCAGTCCCTCCATGGTCATAATATCCTTCCTCAGATAAGGCGACCAAAACTGCACACAGTACTCCAGGTGCGATCGAAACAAGGTTCCATACAATTGAATCAAGACTTCACTAGTCCTGTATTCAAATCTTCGAACGATAAAAGTAACATACATTCGCCTTCCTAAATGCTTGCTGCACCTGCATGTTAGCTTTAAGTGACCTATTGACAAGGACACCCAGGTCCCTTTGTACATCTACACTTTCTCATCTCTTACCAATTAAGAAATACTCTGCACATCTATTCATTCTACCCAAGTGGCCCACCTCACAGTTTTCCACATTATATTCCATCTACCATGTTCTTGCCCACTCACTAAGTCTGTCCAAATCCCCTTGAAGCCGTTTTGCATCTTCCTCATAACTCACATTCCCACCTAGTTTTGCGTCATCTGCAAACTTGAACATATTACTTTGGTCCCCATATCCAAATCATCGATATATATTGTGAACAGCTGGGGCCCAAGCACTCATCTTTTTGGCACCACACGAGTCACATCCTGCCAACGCAAGAATGGCCCGTTTATTCCTACTCTCTGTTTCCTGCCTGTTAACCAATCCTTACTGCATGTCAGTATATTACCTCCTTTCCCATGTGTTTTAATTTTGCTTACCAAACTCCTGTGGGGCACTTTATCAAAAGCCTTCCGAAAATCCACCGGCTCCCCTTTTCTATTCTGTGAGTAACATCCTAAAAAAACTCCAACAGGTTTGGCATGAATGATTTCCTATTCATAAATCCATGTTGACTCTGCCCAATCAGATCCATTTATCACATACTTTAGAATAGATTCTAGCACTTTCCCTAGTACTGATGGAAGCCTAACAGGTCTGTAATTCCCAATTTTCTCTTTCCCTCCCTTCTTAAATAGTGGGGTGACATTTGCGACCTTCCAATCTGCAGGAAGCGTTCCAGAATTGATAGAATTTTGAAAGTGGATCACCAATATGTCTACAATCCCCATAACGACTTCCTTCAACACTCTGGGATGTAGAATATCAGATCTTGATGAATTATCAACCTTCAGCACGATTAAATTCGCCAATACAACTTCTTACTAATACTAATTTCCCTCAATTCCTCATTCTCCCAAATCCCTTGGATCTCTAATTCTGGGAGATTTCTTGTATCTTCCACAGTGAAGAAAGACACAAGATAATCATTTAGCTTCTCTGCCATTTCTTTATTCTCCATTATAAATTCTCCTGACTCTGCCTGTAATGGACCCACATTTGTCTTTGCTAAATACTTCCTTTATACGTACCTATAGAAGATTTTGCAATGCATTTTTGAGTTTACTTTTGACCAGTAGATATGGACACTCAAGATAGAGCCCACATATGAAACCCTTAGAATGGTGATCCTTCTCCAGGAGTTTCCACTGTATTAAGGCAGGCCACCTCCCATTAAAACCCACATAGAGGAACAAAAGGTTCAAAGAGCCAGACAGGTTGCAATTCTGGCCGATGACTTTTCCTTTGTACACAAGGCCTTACCCCAAATGTAAACACTTCCCCAGTCACTCCAAAGACCCGAGAATAAAAGGTGGGAGGGTGATAGGAGCCCGAACAGCCATGGGCAAGAAGGAAAGGCTGGACACCCAGGGGACCCTCCTCAGGCCAAATTGGATATTACTGAGTGCAGGAGGAATGGCCGAGACCTGTGTAATTCCACTGTAATAAGGCAGGTCACCATCGAGCTGAATGCTGGAAGTTATGGGAAAACCTGTAGCGTTAATCAGGGTCCACCAGATCAGTGCAGGAAAAGGGGCCCTGATGGAAAGCACGGCAGATCAGGCTGTGCCTTTCACTGCAGCAATCAAACCCAGAAAACCTACCACTGAAATTGCGGGAAAACTTAACAAAATCCCTGAGAGTTACCAGAATGTTTTCCCAAGGAAAGGTGACCCCATACACCTCGACTGAGGCAAGCAGGTCCATAGTCATTTTCAGGGATACAGGGGCCACCCAATCCCTTCTGCTGGGAAAATACATGACCTTTCCTCCAGAGAGTGCAGTGAATGCTAGAGTGTTAGCGAATGGTATCGGAAGACAGTATATGTACCTTAATATGAGCTGCACTTGGAGTGTGACCCAGTTTCAGGACTGGTAACCATCGGGATTGTCCCTAGTTTATCAGTATATGGGTCGACCTACTCCTGGGTAAAGCTCTGACAGGGGAAAAGGTGGTAGCTTCCCCAGTAGTTCTTTAGAGACCAAAAGAGGTCCGGGAGATAGAGCAGTTACAGAAGAAGGTCCCCGGCATTCTCCCTGATTGTGTGATGACTCGGTCCATGGCCAAACAATCCCCTGGCCTAACACTGCAGACGGATGACCCTACTGTCTGCTTGTCTGAAACCTTCTTTGGGATGTTAGAGGACCCAAAGGATGTGTTAAACAGATTTTCCTTAGTTGAGCCTCAACAACCTGACCCAGTGTTAAAAAGTAGCACAGAATGTCCAAACTAAAACTGAAGCAGAGGGAGTTGCAGAGTGTTACTATTTAAAGAATGAGGTGCTGATGAGGAAGTGTAGACCTCCTGACAGACCTGTGGATGAAGAGTGGACAGTGCTTCACCAGATAGTGGTGCCACTGAGGTACCTTAATATTTCGTCAAGAATGGCCCACGAGATTCCAATGACTGGACATGTCATTGCATGAAAAATCAAAGCCCGCATAAGACAGTATTTTGACTGGTCACAACTCCACAAAGATGTGGTGGAGTTCTGTAAAACTGCTCACACATGTCAGGTTCTGGGGAAGTCCCAACCTGCAATAAAACCTGCACCCCTAATCCCCATACCAACTTTTGGGGAACCCTTAAGCATAATGCTGGTGAATTGTGTGGGAAACCTGCTGAAAACAAAACGGGATTACCAGTATCTTCTCACCATTATGGATGTGGTGACCCGATTCCCAGAGGCCATTCGCCCGAAGAACCATCTCTGCCAAGGTAGTGGTGGAGGGGCTAACCCAATTCTTTACTCGATATGGGCTGTCTGCTGAGATCCGGGTGGACCAGGGCACACATTTTACGTGCAGTATTTTTGAAAAGGTCATGGGTATTCTGGACATAACCTAGCTAAAGTCCGCAGTCTATCACCCACTGTCACAAGGGGCTTTGGAGCAGTACCACCAGATCCTAAAGACAATGATCAGGCCATACTGCTATGAATTACCCCATGACTGGGACAAAGGGTTGGGATTTCTCCTGTTGGATACCAGGGACTTATCCAATGATTCCACTGGCTTTAGTCTGTTTGAATTAGTTTATGGAGACAAGGTGAGAGGGCCTCTTAAACGAATCAAGGAGAGGTTTTTGGGACACAGGGATGAGTCTTCCATTTTAGATGACATTTCCATGCTCTGGGAGTGGCTCACGAGAGCCTGTGCAATGGCTCAGGAACACCTAATGACCTCTCAGGCAGCTATGAAAAGATAAGGAGACAGAAATGTCAAGGCTGGAACGTTTCAGCCCAGAGACCATGTATTGTTACTACTCCCAATTCAGGGTGAACCCCTGAAATCCTAGTTCAGTGGTCCATATCGAGTGCCAAAAGGAAAATTCAGGTAAATTATTTAATTGACACCCAGACGAAAGGAAAACAAGTAAAGGCTGATGAGGGGACAGACACGTAGAGATCTGTCAGACAGTCAGGAGCGAAGGATTGGAAAGGACAGTGAGGACAGGTTAGAGGAGGGCCAGGAGTACTCCCAACTGGAACCCCCTGCTCTCCGATTAGTCAACCCTGAAATGCTAGATAGATTAGACCCCACGCTCTCCTCCTTAAATGCAGGTCAAAGAGGCACCCTAAAAAGGCTCAGAACAGCATTTACAGAAAAGCGCAAGGGCAAGGAAAGTTCCCAAAAACGGTGGCAATGGTGTGGGAGATGCCTTACCTAGTCAAAGTGCCGCAAGAGAGTGATATGAAAGTTGGACAGACACTTGCGAGCGGTAATGTCCCCAAGGACATGGGGCAGATCAGAAAAAAGATGCTCCCCATTGGAAAGGGAAAAGGGAACGGCAAACACCCTAAAGTAAACAGCACTTGTGTACCTCACCAGAAAGCTAAAAGTAAGGTCAGTGTGGATCTACCCACTGAAGAACCCAATGATCAGGTCCCAAACCCAAAGCTCATCAAACCCAACAATTTCAAATCAGAACTCAGCAAGAACAGCCAGGATCAAATCTGACACATAACCATCCTCGTCAAAACTCCAACACAATTAGATCAGTACACGTGTAACAGACAATGTCAGCTGCAGTAAATCCAAGATTAATGTGTGAATTTGTGAAGTTATTATTGAGAATGAATGTGGGTTTCCTTCTATTTCTTCCCACAATTCTTTCATGAAATGTCCCTATTCTCACTTTTCTTTCCATGTGCTGCGGCGGTGTCAAGATAACACGATGTGCCAACTGAGGAATTTTAATTCATCAGTTGGAAACTTACACTAAACATTTAATGGAGAAAATCCTGCAGTTAACCTTGAAAAAACAGGCAGCCAAGATGGCCACCACAATTGTTATCTGAAACACCTTTTCACATTCCAAGGCTTCCAACAGGAGACACATATATTATGAGCCTGGACCCAAATCACTGGCTTGCTCTAGTGCTTCATTTACCTAAGCTTACAATCATTAACACGGCATACGAGGCCATCCTGACACATTGACTTTGAAAGAGCAAACTTCTCCAACAGTAAATAGCAGTATTCTGAGCCCTGGGGAGATATACTTTCTAATCTTGAATCTCATTATAAGGGTACAAAGATTACACTCTGGCAGTCATGAGACCTTCTGTCCATCTCTGTGAAAGCTGGGAGTTTCCCCTGGACAAAGACAGACAAGCCAGTGATTCAAACTGTGCAGAAGCAGAAGGGCTGTGCCCCCGCTCCACCCCCCCCCACCTCTCAGTCCGTCTCTCTCTCCAGATAACATCACAAGTTTGAAAAAAACATGCGACTGTGGGCCCTCCAAGCCTTCCGATTGCTGCAGACAGAGTAACCAGTTGAAGAAAGCCTCCTACAAATCTGCCTCCAAGAAAACACTGAGCCATGTGTGCCTGCCACAAATGCACTTCAACCAGCCAAAAACTTCAGGAAAACAATTTCAGCCAGAAGACCACCGAATCGTCCAACCTCACAGAATAACAAAAAAGAAAGAACAAAGAACAGTACAGCACAGGAACAGGCCATTCGGCCCTCCAAGCCTGCACCGATCTTGATGCCTGCCTAAAATAAATCCTTCTGCACTTCCGGGGCCCATATCCCTCTATTCCCATCCTGTTCATGTATTTGTCAAGATGTCTCTTAAACGTCGCTATCATACCTGCTTCCACCACCTTCCCTGACAGCAAGTTCCAGGCACTCACCACCCTCGACGTAAAAAACTTGCCTCGCACATCCCCTCTAAACTTTGCACCTCGTACCTTAAACCTATGTCCAATAGTAACTGACTCTTCCACCCTGGGAAAAATCTTCTGACTATCCACTCTGTCCATGCCGCTCATAACTTTGTAAACCTCGATCATGTCAGCTACCAGGAAAGGTTATATAGTCTGGGGCTGTTCTCCGTGGAACAGAGAAGGCAGAGGGGAAATGTGATTCAAATGTACAAAATTGCGTGGGGCCTGGATAGAGTGGAGGTGAAGGGTCGATTCACCTTAGCAGAGAGATCAGTGACGAAGTGGCATAGATTTAAAGTGCTTGGTAGAAAGACTATAGGGGAGATGAGGACTTTACTTTCTCCCAGAGGGTGGTGGGAGTCTGGAATTCATTGCCCGGAAGGGTAGTTAAGGCAGGAACCCACAACTCATTCCAAACGGAATATGCACCTCATGTGCCGTAATCTATCAAATGCTGGAAGGTGGGATTAGAATGGGTGGATCGTTTTCAGCTGGCATTGACACGATGCGCCAAGTGGTCTCTTTATGTGCTATAAACTTTCTATGATTCTAAGATGCAACTCAGGCAATGTTGAAAGACGAGGTAGGTCAGATACTAGACTGGTTTAAAATTGTGAAAGAGGAAGTATTAGATTAGCTATCTGTACATAAAGTGAATAAAAACCAGGACAAGATAACATGCATCCAAGGATACTGAGGGAAGTGAGGGTGGAAATCGCAGAGGTACTGACCATAATTTTTCAATCTTCCTTAGACTCGGGGGTGATGACAGAGGGCTGGAGAATTGCAAACGTTACACCCTTGTTCAAAAGAGGGTGTAAAATTAAGCCCAGCCACTACAGGCCAGTCAGTGGAACTACAGTGGTGGGAAAACATCTAGAAAAAATAATTTGGGACAAAATCAATAGTCACATGGACAAATGCGAGTTAATAACGGAAAGCCAGCATGGATTTCTTAAGGGAAAATCATGTTTAACTAACTTGCTGGAGTTTTTGAGGTGGTAACAGAGAGAGTTGATGAAGGCAATGGTGTTGATGGGGTTTACATGGACTTTCATATAACAGTCTATTCAGATTCAATTGAACCATTACTTCGATCTTGGAATTCAGAGTAGAATCTCAGAATTTGCCGATGACACCAAACTTGGAGGAGTGGTAAACAGTGAGGATGATATAAACTGCCTACAACAGGATAGAGATAGGCTATCAGAATGGGCAGAGAAGTGGCAGGTGGAATTTAATACAGAGGAGTGTAAGGTGATGCATTTTGGCAGGAGCAATAGTGTGAGGCTATGCAGAGAGAATGGTACAGTTCAAAAGAGTGTGAAGGAACAGATGGACCTGTGTGTGGATGTGCAGAGATCTCTGAAGGTGGCAGGACATATTGAGAGAATGACTACAAAGCATATGAGATCTTGAGCTTCTTAAATAGAGGCAGAGAGTACAAAGCAGGAAGTTATGCTGAAAATGTATACAACTCTGGTTAGGCCCCAAGTGGAGTATTGTGTCCAGCTCTGGTCATCATACTTTAGGAAGGATGTGACTGTCCTTGAGAGGGTGCAGAGGAGATTTACCAGAATTGTTCCAGGGATGGGGTTTTTGTTACAATACTAGGTTGGAAAAGCTGGGGTTGTTCTCCCTGGAGTAATTGCGATTGAGGGAATATTTCCTAGAAGTGTATAAGATTATGAGAGAATCATAGAGAATCACAGAGCTGTTACAGCACAGATGGAGCTCATTCAGCCCATTGCGTCTGCACCTGCTCTCCGAGTGAGTAATTCACTTAGCGCCATTTCCCTGCCTTTCCCCCATAATCCTACACATTCTTCCTTTTCAGGTGTCTAAATAATTCCCTTTCGAATGTGTCAAGTGAACCTCTTTCAATCACACTCTCTGACAGTGCATTCCAGATCCTAACCACTAACTGTGTGAAAATATTTTCCTCATGTTGGCATTGCTATTTTTAAAACCAAATACATTAAATCTAAACCCATCCGTTCTTGATCGTTTGACGAGTGGGAACAGTTTTTCCCTACCTACTCTGTCCAGACCCCTCATGATTTTGAAAGCTTTAGATAAGATATAGACAAGGAAAAACTGTTCCCATTAACTGATGAAACACGGACCAGGGAACACAGATGGAAGGTTTTGGGTAAGAGATGCAGGGGGAATATGAGGAAGAGTTTTTTTACACAGTGGATGGTAATGAGCTGGAACTCACTGCCCATGAGGGTGGTGGAAGCCGAGGCTATCAATGATTTAGGAACATAGGACCATCAGAAAAGGAGTAGGCCATTCAGTCCATGCAGCCTGACCTGCCATTCAATATGATCGTGGTTGATCATCCACTTCAATGCCTTTTCCCCACACTATCCTCATATCCTCTTATCTCATTGATATTTAGAAATGTGTCAATCTCTGCTTTAAACATAAACAATGACTGAGCTTCCACAGCCCTCTGGGGTAGAGAATTCCAAAGATTCACAACCCTCTGAGTAGTGAAATGTTTCCTCATCTCTGTCCTAAGTGGCTTCCCACTTATTTTGAAATTGTGTCTGCGAATTCTAGATTCCCCAACCAGGGGTAACATCTTAGCTGCATCTACCCTGTCTATCTCCTGAAGTATTTTGTAGGTTTCAATGAGATCACCTCTCATTCTTCGAAACCATAGAGAATAGGTTCCCCAATCTCTCTTCATAGGACAGTCCCGCCATCCCAGGAACAAGTCTGATGAACCGTCGTTGCACTCCCTCTATGGCAATAATATCCTTCCTACGGGCGGCACAGTGGCGCAGTGGTTAGCACCGCAGCCTCACAGCTCCAGGGACCCGGGTTCGATTCTGGGTACTGCCTGTGTGGAGTTTGCAAGTTCTCCCTGTGTTTGCGTGGGTTTTAGCCGGGTGCTCCGGGTTCCTCCCACATCCAAAGACTTGCAGGTGATAGGTAAATTGGCCATTGTAAATTGCCCCTAGTGTAGGGAGGTGATAGGGAATATTGGATTGCTGTAGGGTTCGTATAAATGGGTGGTTGTTGGTTGGCACAGACTCGGTGGGCCGAAGGGCCAGTTTCAGTGCTGTGTCTCTAACGTAAGGGGACTATACTCCAAGTGCGGTCTAACTAAATTTCTGTACAATTGTCGCAAGCCTTCACTACTCCTGTACTCAAATCCTCTTCCGATAAAGGCTGACATGCCCTTAACCTTTGTAATTGTTTGCTGCACCTACATGTTAGCTTTCAGTGACTTATTGGCAATGACACCCAGGCCCCTTTGTACATCTACACTTCCTAATTTATCATTTAGGAAATACTCTGCACATCTATTCCTCCTACCAAAGTGGATTACCTTCTATTTTTCAATATTATATTCCACCTAACATGTTCTTGCCCACTCACTAAGTCTGAACAATTCCCCTTGAAGCGGCTTTGCATCTTCCTCACTGTACACATTCCCACCTAGTTTTGTGTCAGATGCAAACTTGGAAATATTACATTTGGTCCCCACATCCAAATCATTGAAATATATTGTGAACAGCTGAGGCCCAATCTCTGATCCCTGCAGTACCCTACTAGTCATAGCATGCCAACGCGAAAATGATCCGTTTATTCCTACTCACTGTTTCCAATCTGTTAACCAATCCTTAATCCATGCCAGTATATTACCTGCGACACCATGTATTTTAATTTTGCGAAGCAAGCTCCTTTGGGGGTTCTGAAAACCTTCTGAAAATACAAGTATACTATGTCTGCCAACTCCTCTTAATCAATTCTGTTGTTATCATTCTCAAAATCTCCAACAGGTTCGTCAAACATCATTTCCCATTCATAAATCCATGTTAACTATGCCCAATCAGATCATTATTATCCAAATGTCCATTTATAACATAATTTAGAATTGATTATAGCAGGTTCCCAACGATTAATGTAAGGCTAACAGCTTTGTAATTCCCTGTTTTCGCTCTCCCTCCCTTCTTATATAGTGGGGTGACATTTGCATCCTTCCAATCTGCAGGAACCGCTCCGGAATCTACAACATTTTTGAAGATGATCAGCAATGCATCCACTATCTCCATAGCTATCTCGTCAACACTCTGGAACGTAGAATATCAGGTGCTGGGGACATAGCAACCTTCAGCCCCATTAATTTCTCCAATACGACCTTCTTAGTAATACTAACTTCCTTTAATTCATTGCAGTTCTGAAGAAGGGTCACTGACCTGAAACGTTAACTCTGCTTTTCTCTACACAGATGCTGCCAGACCTGCTGAGTGTTTCCAGCATTTCTTGTTTTTATTCACGATTTCCAGTATCCACATTATTTTACTTTTAATTTCCTTCAATTCAACATTCCCCCAATCCCTTGGATCTCTAATTCTGGGAGATTTCTTATATGTGTCTCGGTGAAGACAGACAAAAAATAATAACTTAGCTTCTCTGCAATTTCGCTGTTCCCATTATAAATTCTACTGACACTGCCTGTGATGGACTCACATTTGTCTTAGCCAAATGTTTCCTTTTTACGTACCTGTAGAAGCTTTTTACAGTCCGTTTTTATATTTTTCCAGCTAACATTCATATTTTATTCACCCTTTCTTTATCAGTTTCTTCATTCTCCTTTGGTATATTCTAAAATCCTCCCAATTCTCAGGTTTACTACAATTTATGGCAACTTTATTGTCCTTTAATAGAGTCATAGCGTCATAGAGAGATACAGATACGGCCCTTCGGCCCACCGAGTCTGTGCCTGCCAACAAACACCCATTTATATTAATCTGACATTAATCCCATATACCTTACCACATTCCCACCATTCTCCTACCACCTACCTACACTAGGGGCAATTTACAATGGCCAATTTACCAAGCAACCTGCAAGTCTTTGGTTGTAGGAGGAAATTGAAGCACTCGGCTGAAACCTACGTGGTTACAGTAGAACTTGCAAACTCCACTTAGGCAGTACCAAGAACTGAACCCGGGTTGCTGGAGCTGTGAAGCTGCAGTGCTAACCACAGTTTTAATCTTATACAATCCTTAACTTCCTTTGTTGTCCACAGTGACTGCCTTTACTTTTGGGATTTATGTGCTTGCAAGCAATGTATAGGTGCTGTAAACTATATTATATTTATTTAAAGACTATCGATTGCCTATGTACTATCATACCTTTCAATGTAGTTTCCCAATCCACCTCGGGCAATTTGCCCCTCATACCTTCATAACTTCTTTTGCTCAAATTTAACACCCTGGCTTAAGAGTGAACCACCTTACTTTCAAGCATAATGTAAAATTCTATCACATTATGGTAATTCATCCCTAAAGGTAACTTTACAATAAAAATATTAATTATCCCTGACTCATTACATAATACTAGATCTACAATAGCCTGTTTTCTAGTCGGTTCCTCAACATACTGCTCTAGAAAACCATCCCTAACACTCTCTAGAAACTCGTCATTCATAGCATTTGTTCTCATTAGGTTACCCAGTCTATATGAGGATTGAAGTCACCCATGATGACTGTATTGCCCATGTTATATGATGCTCTCATCTCCATTAATGCCATTCACCACAAAAACACTACTGTTTGATGGCCTACACACAGCTTCTACCAGTGTTTACTTCCCCTTGTTGTTTCTTAGCTCCACCCAAATAGATTCCATATTTTGTTCTTCAGAACTGAGATCCTCCCTTACTAATGTACTGATACCATCCCTTATTATCAGAGCAACATTATGTCCTTTCCCTTTTTGCCTGTCCTTCCTAAAGGTCGAATCTGCTTGCGTATTCAGTTCTCAGTCTTGGTCACCCTGTAGCACATTTCCGTTATGACAATTGGATCATACTCATTTACCTCCATTTGGGCCTTTAAATCATCTACCCTGTTCTGAATACTGAGTGCATTCAGGTACAGTGCCCATAACCGTGTCTTATTGACATTCTGCATTCTAGTTGATGCTCACCTTTGTTTCACCTACCTTCGAATGTCACCTTCTACTTTTCTACCTCCTGTTACCAGCTTTACTTCCTTCCAATTTGATCCTTCCTCCCAATTTCAAAAGAAAACTGGATGGGTGCTTGAAGGAAGTGACCTTGCAGGGCTACGGGATTGAGTGGGGGAGTAAGACTGACTGAATTGCTCCACAGAGAACCAGCACGGTCTCGATGGGCCTAATGGAATCCTTCTGTGTGGTAAGTGACTCTGACTCTATCACTGTCTATGAGTGAATGTTGGATATCTCTCCCATTCCTGCCGGAAAGGTCCGGATACATAAAATGTCAATGAAACTGTGACGTTAACAACAACTGACAGCTCCGTCCTCACCCTGGTCTGAGGCTCTAGTTCTCGTTTCAGGAGGTGACATAGCTCTGTGACCACCTCCTTATTGAAACAGAGTCATCTCACATACTGCTCCAGGCTTAGATGTTGGTAGGAAAAGTGCTCTTGGAAAACCCGGAGTGGGTAGGGCAGAGCCCCCTCCTCCTCCTTCGTTACAGAGCTTCCTCTCTCTGCAGCTTCTGCTCCATTTGTTGGTGATGTTACAGAGCCAGAGACACTGTAACTACAGTCCCCATACCTCGTCCAGAGTTGGGGCACAAAATCCTCTGTACTCCCTGAATTTTTGCAGCAGCTCACAACCTAACCTCCAGGAAACCATCCACAGCACCTTCCACTAACTTTACAAGAGCATAAGTAAGTCAAAAGCCTATAAATTGCATGCCTGGTCCGTTTAAATAACACTAGACGGGGTTCCTGCTGCTGCTGCTGAATGTATGTTCAGCTGAGAGTGACTAACACAGGGGTCAGTGAACATGTACAGAACAAGTTTCAAAGACGCACATCAAAGCTGTTGGAATGGTACATTGACATCAAATTCAAAACCATCCTCAAATGAACAACACGTACATGGAACGATTGACCTAGAGCCCTGCCCAGCGTGGGGCATTGTGCAGGCCACAGTAGAAGTGCCCATCTGTGCAAATCACACTAACAGCACATACATGGTGCTATTGACCTAGAGCCCTGCATCAAAGCTGCTGGAATAGCAGTTTGACATGGCATTCCACAACTCCTCGTGCTACTGGTGCACACAATGTACACCCGGGCTAGAGTACTGCACAGCATGGGACAGTGTGCAGGCCACAGCGGAAATGGCTGGGAGCTCAGCTCATACCCTTTTATAGATCCAGGTTTCCACAATGTGGGCAACAGTGCTGCTGTAAGAGCTGAAAATCACCACCAAGAAGAGGTAGAGAGGGAAGGAAATTCACTTTAAAAGGGGACATGGAAATAGACTTGATGGAAGATTTTAAAGAATATGGGAATGGACAGGGGAATGGGACTAATTGGATGGGTGAGGCCATGGAGGGATTCAAGCACAAGAATGAGAATATTAAAATTAAGGGTGTTGCCAGAACGGGAGCCAATGTAGATCAGTGAGCACAGTTGTGATGGGTGATCGGGATTTGGTGTGAGTTAGAACACAGGCAGCAGAGCACTGGATGGGCTGTGGTTTATAGAAGTTTATAACTGGGAAGGTGAACAGGATACAATTGGAAAAATCAAGTGAATAAAGGCACAAATGAGGGTTTATGCAGCAGATGGGCTGAGGCAGAGGTTGTGATCGGTGATATTACAGAGGTGGTAATAGGCAGGGTTGGTGATGTAGGGAATATGGAGATGAATTCAGCTCAGGTATAAATAGAACACAGATGTTGTATACAGCCTCGGATATTGGGCAGGGTGGGGTACTGATTCACAGATAGGAGATGGAGTTTGTGATGAAGACCAATGGCACTGGCTTCAGTCTTCCCAATATTTACATGACAGAAGAGTATTTCAGTGAAACAGGGTTTACAGATCACCTAGCGGGAAATAGAGACTTATCAGGAGCAAAGTCAGGACCCAAGATGAAAGATGAATTTACAAGAACTGTAATAAAATTAGCAATGGGTTGACAGCTAATAGCTGGAGGTAGAGATTCACCAGCAACAGTAGCAGCAGCAAGAAGGGCAGAGTAAACTACAGGAGCAGTAATGCAATTAAACATGGTTTATAGAATTAATAGCTGTACAGAGAGACTTACCAGGGACGCCAACAACAGCCAGGATGGGATAGTAAATATATTGAATTATCTCAAGTGCATACAAAATCCGATCGTCTAATGAGTACCAATCATAATATGTAGAAAGATAGTAAAGATCCGAGGATAAACTCCTGTCCATTGTTGTAACATTCCAATCTATTGTTCTCAGATTCTGACCCATTATTGGAACATTCCAATCTACTGTTCTCAGATTCTGATCTATCCCTTCCCTCTCTCTGGTGCCACTGATCCCTGTCAGTGCCGAGCGTGATGTTCCCTTTGACGCTATGTGATAACACATTGAAAGAGTCGCTTATTAATAGAAAAGGAAAACCCTCCAGTGACACAATTAGGGCCCATGGAGACTGACATTAATTACAGTTACTGAACAAATAGGTTTAGTTAACCCTTTTCATTTCAACACTTTTGGTACCACAATCAACGATAACATTTGCCCAGTCTGAATGGGTTGTATGAGGGTTGCTGAGGGAGGGAAAGGTGGGAATAGCAGATTCACAGGCCAGAATCTTCCAATACTCCTTGGATATGTGATTCGTGACAGAGGACTGGAGGGTTGTCAATGTTGCACCCTGATTAAAAAAGGAGAGGTGGAGTAAACTCTATATTTACTGTCACTGATGGGGAAATTTCTAGAGTTCACATCCCAGGACAAACGTATTTGATGCTGGAGAAAAGAAAAAAAGCATGGACAACAAATGGCCAGCAGGAAGTATATGGTAAGACAAGTCATGTCTAGTAAATGTCAACAACAACAACTTATATTTATATAGTGCCTTTAATGTAATAAAACATCTCAAGATGCTTCACAGGAGCATTACGAAGCAACGTATGACACAGAGACACAACAGGAGATATGAGGTCAGATGACCAACAGCTTGGTCCAAGAGAAAGTTTTTATGTAGTATCTTAAGGGAGGAATGTGATGTAGCGTGGCAGTGACAGTGGGATACTGGCAATCTCACCAGAGGCGCAGGCTCATTCCCGGGGGACATGGGTTCAAATCCCACCATAGCAGATGGTGGAATTTAAAATTCAATTATGTAATGCATTCAATTGATGAATAAAAACTGGAATTGAAATCTGGACTTAATAATGTTACTATGAAGCCATCATCGATTTTTATAACAATCTATCTGGTCCATTAATGTCCTTTAGGGAAGGAGATCTACCATCCTTATCTGTTCTGGTCTCCATGTAACTCAATGTGTTTCACTTTTAACTGTCCTCTGAAATAGTCTAGCAAGCCACTCAGTGTCAAGAATAATTATGGATGGACAATAAAGATGTAGGAATGGTATTCCAGAGATTTTCATAAGGGTCGTTAACTAGTCTAGGACATAACTCTGGACAGAGGTCTTTGTGTCTACATTCCTGGCAATGATAATGTGAAGCCTCATGTCCACATATATAAACAAATGTTGTTTATAAACTGTCATCTTTTTGATTGGTTACTCTGTGGTTCAAACATGAGAATTACAAGAAAGAATGAGACAGCACTCAAAGTTCAAATTAAACACCAATGACTCTACTAGATTCAGTAGGAATACTACTAGTTAACAATTATACAAAATACCCATTCACAATGTACCGGTGAACAATACACCCATTAGTCACAAATATGTTGCAAAGAGTCATGCATACATGATAACCCAGTGAGCATTTCCCTCCCTGCTAATCGTTCTGTCGCTGACCAATCTCCTCGACCTTACCACTGAATCACTATTTTCAATGATTTTTACACCTTTCATATCAAGGTGGGCTGAATGTTTCACTGACAAGATCACACTGTCCTATCAAAATCCACCGTAGGCTACAATTGTCCAATGAGATGTCTAATTCTTTGTTCAGACTATGATATGAGATACTGCCTTGCTGGTGAGCATGTGTTTACATTTCCTTCAGTAATTTCATGACCCCTTGTGGATGTTACAGATGCCTCAGGATTGTTATCAGAACAAAAAATAGCAGATTTCATTCCTGGTCACAGACACATTTTGAACCACAGGACAATTAAACAATCCAAACCCCTTACATTCCTGACGTCTTACAAACTGTTACTTCGAGAATTTCTAGTTTATTTGCATTTCAAAACAAGACATTGTAAAGGAATTCATCGAGTCAAGGCAGCTGGAATCTAGAGGCCCCTCCCCCCCCACCCCCCACTGAACGATAATGACAATGACTTAAACCAGGCTCAAAGTACCATCATGGAAGGGTAGTTAGTTAATGACTGACCAATCAAATGAACAGAAATGGCCTTTTACCTAATATGGAACAGAACCAAGCTGGGAAATGTGTATACATTAAGAGCTTGTAAGACCCCAAAAGCGCACATCATCATCAAGAAGAAGACAGAAGATAGACTCCAATGAAGAGACAAGGTTCCACAGTTAACCGGAGGTTGAGCACCGGGTGTTCCATTGTGAACACAACTGCTGACCACTTCCCTTTGCTCAGTATCACCATGTTCTGCTTATTGTGCAGAACTTCATTCAGTCTGTGAAGCTTGTGAAAACAGCCTTGTATCCATGTAGTTTGATAACTAGTCTGAGCTGCAAGTCCCTTTTAGATCTGATCTCCCAACATAGACTGTCATTGTACTTGACCTAAGTCTGACAATTACATTAAATTAAACCCCAGATCTTACAAGTGGAGCTGAAACCCGGGACTTTGACTACAATGCAAACCGAGGCTGTTGCAGCAAAGTTTTGCAAACATAGGAATATTCGTTTGACCAGTGAAAATTCTTGCAGGGATAAACTCTTTTGAGGGGCAGACGATTATACTGACCCAGTGATGTCTCTTTAAATTCACATTATGTCACAAAAATACAATGGGAAGAAGGGTCTCTGGGAAACATATGAGGAAGAGTTAAGCACTAAGTGGAATATGGACAATATCCAGTCCCTGTTAGGAGACTGTCTATGGAAGCATGAACACGTTCCTTTTAAAATATAGTGAAGTTTATCCAGGCACACGTCTTGGCTAAACATCGGAAAGGTGAAAAGACTTTAAATCTGACTCCATATCCAGCATCACACAGTGCACAGTGCGATGAGGAAGTGATAGAGTCACAGGTGAGAGAAATGGTAGCTCAAAGTGAACAGACCCAGCAGCAGCAGCAGACACAGCTACATGAGTTACACAATAAGCTAGTGTACTTTACTGTCACTATACAACAACAGACACTTAATGCAGGACAGGCTTGTGCAGTTCAGCAGCAGTTAGAGTTTGCAGAGAAACATACTGTCACTGTCACACAGGATAATGTCCAGTTGACCCAGCCGTTAGAGGATTCTAGAGGTGTCCTTAGGGAGTTACAGGAGTGACCCCACCGGAAGACAGAGCATGCACAGTGCAGGTCCAACTTTCAGTGATTGCAAACCCAGAGGGAAAGCAGCTCCCAGGCGGGTGTAGCAGCCGTCACAAAAAGCAGAGTATCACACAGGTGGTACTAAAACGGAGCAGGAGGCCTCAGTAGTGGACAATGTTGGAGCGGGAGATCGTTTACCAATCTGTCCCGTTAAGGTAACCTCCTTGACAGGCTGTCCCGTTAATGTGGTGACAACACCGAATGGAACAGTCTGTTACTCTCAATCCCACCAAATCACGTGTGAGATTGAGATATAAAAGGAAAGAAAATCTTTCGGAGCCACAGTGAGGCTGAAACACTGTCTGAGGAGAACAGGAGGAAAAGCTTGTGTTTGAGTATGTGGGTCTGTTTTTGTATTTGAAGTTTCCTGTTTAATTTCTTTGTCTGTCTCAGCCAGTGTCTATTACGGTCAGTTACGTCTGGTCCTGCATGCTGTCTGAAAGTAGTTGGTTGTTTAACATGTGTGTATCGTTATATTTTAAACTGGTGTGAGTGGGGAGGACAAAAGTTTTGATAACATGGATGTTGGAGTGTTAAATAGCAATTGCTTTCAGCTGGGAAGGAGACAGAGAGAAAGAGAGACAGAGAGAGACAGAGAGAGAGAGAGAGAGAGAGTGAGAGAGTGAGTGAGTGAGTGAGTGAGAGAGAGAGAGGTGTTTCTCCAGGGGGCATAATGAGTAATGACACTCAGGGACAGAGGAAATGTGAGCTCTGGCACTTTGATTGTTCCTGTAGGTAAAAACCTTGAAAACCCTCTTTCCACCTCCTGCCGCTATGGGTGTGGATGACACGGACTGAAGTTCCTGTGTTTAACCGGGATCTATTCAGAATCTGGCACACTTGAGGCCTTCCACCATCGGTGGATACCGCAGGGGCTGGGATACAAAGAAAAAAGATGCATCAGTAATGCCGAGAATGGCATTTTAATTTGAGCATTTGGTTTATTTATCTATTTTAATAAAATTATTTTAAAATTTATATAAAGGGGACCTGGGGAATAAAGTCCCCATCGACAAAAATACAAAAGGGGCCTGAGGTATAAAGGCCAGCTTTAAAACAAACGGGGTTAGATCCAGAGTAAATCTCCCTCTACACAGTGGAGGGTTTGGAGGTAGAAACAGAGATGTCTAATGAGACCGAGGTCTCTGAACCTCCTCACCTCTCCATGAATAAGAGAAGGAGGCGTCCCTTCACTGCAGATTGCCGAGAGGAACAGGGTCTGTCTCCTGGTTGGTCCTCGGACTCCCCGCGCTACCAGTACCATTGGAGCTCGAGGCCTAAGTTACAGCTTTTTATCCCACAAAATGGCGTGGGTACAGAAGCCTCTGTACCTTTCACAACACGCGAGGTTGGGGGGCGGGGGAGTGGTGAAGCTCCCCTCCCCTGATGGGGGAGACTGTGGATCCACCAGGAGAAAACATTCCATCTCCCACTGGGTCCGGTGTCCTGGGTGGGGCTGAGACCTGTGAGGGTCAACGCTCTCGGCCACCTGTTCCTGCCGTCCAGGATGGATCCGCCCTGGAGGTTGATTTGAATAATGTTAACAGTGCCCTGTCTGCTGGTATTGTGGCGCTGGCAGGGTGGGAGATGGCCTCCTCTCTCTACCTCGGGTCCCGCTCCGGCTGGATTTCCAGTGTCGAGACACAACTGCCTCCCCCTATGCTGATCACAAGCCCGGGGACGGAGGGGGAGAGGGTGTCCTGAACCACAGGCACTCATATTCCTAGTTTCTCCAGAGGAATCTAGGAATGACACCTCCACCATCGATCCTGCGGGTTCGATCATGAGGGAGGTGAGACTAGCTGTCGTGGCCTGGATTTCCACTCCACAGAGTGTGGTGGATGTGTCGGCCACGGGCGGTGACGGCACGGAGGAGGATGGGGACTCGGTGTGGGGCACGGAGGACGACCTTGAATCCATTGCCATTGAGGCGGTGGACTCCCTCATGCCTCCTACCGAGTCTCCTCTCATGCCCATTGCAGAACTCCGGAACTTCATTGCTGCTTGCAGGGATTGTCACAATAAAGTACAGCTGGCCCTAGACCAGTGTGTGGAGCTGGCGCTGATCATCAGGTCTGTCCGTCTTGCCCTCAAGGTGGGTGGTAAATGTGAAAAAGATCGTGCGATGTCTGTTCAATGTGTCCTCTCTGGATTGCTGGGGGAGTGGAAGGCGATGAGCAGTTCCACTCTCTCCTCGCAGTAATGTATTGGTGACAGGATGGTGGTATTGTTGACTTGAAGATATCCATAGCCAGACTCAACATCAACAGGAGCAGGGGGCGTCTCTCAGCCGTTTTCACAATCTCACAGTCCTCAGGGAAGGGAGATAGGCGATGAGCTTTCTGCAGGAAACCCACATTGGGAGACGATGCTACCTGGCTCCTGGAGTGGCAGGGTGACTTGATGGATCAACTCCCTCGACTTGGTGGTCGCCTGGTGGAATCTCCATCCCAACTCCAGTGCCCTCATAAGGAGGCCTCAGGAGGAGAGTTCCGAATTGACCGACTCTACATTTCACAGACATACGCCTCCTGCATCTTGGTGGCCTTCATGTGGCTGGTGCCGTGCTCAGACTACCACCTGGTGTGGGCGGAGTTAACTCCACTCTGCACATGGGAGGGTACCGTGTACTGGCACTTTTTACAACTGGCTGCTGGAGGACGAGCGATTCCATGACTCATTCCGTCGATCTGGGCCGGCTGGAGAAGGAAGCAGGGGGGTGTCCTCTCCCTGAGTCTATGGCGGGATGTGGCAAGCCTCACATCCATGTCTTCTGTCAGAAGTAAGCAAAGGGGTCGACCAAGAGGCGGGAAACCGAGAATGGCGCCTAGAGAGGGAGGTGCTCGACTTGGAGTCCCATCTCAATCAGGCCATCACAGACCCCACGCTGTGACAGGTGTGCAAAGAGAAGAAGGGCGCGCTGAGGGACCTGCAATTCATATCGTCCCGAGGCGCATATTTAAGGTCGCAGATCCAGATCCTGGAAGATTTGGACTGGAAGATTTCCTGTTTCTTCTACTCACTGGAAAAATGGCCGGGGGTCCATAAGCAGCTCGTTGAGCTGCTGGCAGATGACGGATCCTCCATCACAGATCCAGAGGGAATGGGCTTCCTGGACCGTACCTATTACAGTGTGTTGTTTTCTCTGAACCCCTCCAGCGAGGACACGTGCAGTGTTTTATAGGAGGACCTGCCGAAGGTCAGCCCGGAGGCTGCCAAAGGATTGGAGTCTCCGCTCACATTGGCGGAGCTGTACGGTACCCTCCACCAGTTCTCAAGGAGCAAATCACTGTGGCAGGATGAGCTGACTGTGGAGTTTGGCAGCGTGTTCCTGGACGTCCTGGGGGACAAATACATGCGGGTCCTGGGGGAAAGCCTGGCGACCCGTGAGGTGCCCCTCTCGTGGCACAGGGCGGTTGTCATCCTGTTGCTGAAGAGGGGTGATCTCTGCTTGCTTACGAACTGGCGTCTGGTCTCCCTCCTTAACACGGATTATAAGATCTACCCCGTCCAGGAATTCCCAACACAAAGAGAGAAGCATCTCGAGAGACACTGTAACTACAGTCCCCAAACCTCGTCCAGAGTTGGGTCACCAAATCCTCTGTCCTCCCTGAATGTTTGCAGCAGCTCACAACACAACCTCCAGAAAACCATCCACAGCACCTCCACCAACTTTATAATAGCAGAAGTAAGTCAAAAGCCCCTCACCTTTAAGCTGGATGCCTGGTCATTTTAAATAACACTAGAGGGGGTTCCTTGTGCTGCTGAATGTATGTTCAGCTGAGAGAGACTGACACAGGCAGTCAGTGGATAAGCACAGACCAAGTTTGAAAGACGTATATCAAAGCTGCCGGAATGGCTGATTGACACCATATTCAGACCCCTCCTCACGCTACAGACACACACACACGTTACACCCACGCTAGCACCCCGGCCAGCCTGGGTGTCCTGTACAATGTACTGGATGTGACCGGCAGTGCAGCTCACACCATGTTATGGATCCAAACTTCCACAGAACCAGTGGAGCTGGAGAGATGAAATGTGTGGTCAGTTTCAGGAATATTGGAAATGGACAGGGGATTGGGATAATCAGAGGGGTGATGCCATGGAGGGATTTGATCATACGAGTGGGAATATTAAAATTGAGGTGTTACTGGACTAAGAGACAATGTAGGCCAGTGAGCACAGGGATGTTGGGTGAACAGAATTTGGTGTAAATTAGAAGAATGCAGCAGAGTTTTGGATGACCATAAGGTTACAGAGAGTAGAATGTGGGAGAGCAGCCAGGAGTGTGTTAGAATAGTCAAGTCTCGAGGTAACAAAGGCATGGATGAGGGTTTCAGCAAAAGCTGAGACCATCCAGTGTCTACACCTGTCCACCTCAAAGACTGCCCTGTGTCCTATCCTCAGGCTGGTGGGGTATCAATGGACCCTCATCCAGTATCTACCCCTGTCCATATCAAAGACTGCCCTGTGTCCTATCCTCAGGCTGATAGGGTATCAGTGGACCCTCATCCCTCGATTTGCAGAGACTGTGCCTCCTCTTTATGAACTACCCAATGATGGCGATGACCAGGTTTAACCCGGTTGGACTGAAGAGATCACGGAAGCAGTAATACAATTGGAGAAATCTGTCGCACAACGTGTCGTATCTCACCTAACCCTGACAATACTTTCCACATGGAGTTGGGGGACACAGTGAAAAGCCTGACTGCTGACCTATGTAGAGAAAACCAGGAGAAACTACTCCCTATTGTGAATGATCCAGAATTGTGTGTGGGTCTGAACTGATTTACTCAGTTTGTGAAGGACATTTATTAACCACGTTCTGGGGCATCAAACATTTCACTTACATCACGGGGTTCAACAGGGTGATACTGCCCAGTCCATTATAAACTTTCCCATTACAGGAAAGCAGCAATAATAGTATTCCGCTGTCAGAGAGTCGTGGTCATTTCAGCAGGGAATGAGGCCATTCGGCCCATCGAGTCCATGCCAGCTGTTTGTAGATAAATCCAGTCAGCCTCATTCCCCAGTTCTGTCTCCATGTTCCTGCAAGTTTATTTCCCTCAATTGTTCATCCAATATCCTTCTGAAATCATTCACCATCTCTGTTTCCACCACCCTCGTAGGCAGTGATTTCCAGGCCTTTCCCACTCGCTGTGTAAAAAAGTTGTTCCTCACATCCTCCGTATCACTTGTCCACAACCTGAACACTAGTCCTTGCACCATTAACTAATGGGAACATATTTTCCTGTCTACATTATCCAAACATGTTACCATCTTATATACCTCTATCAAATCTCCTCTTAATCTCCTGTACTCCATGGAAAACAATCCGAGCTTTTCCAAACTAATCTTGTAGCTAAAATCCTCCATCCCTGGAACCATTCTGGAAAATCTCCTCTGCACCCTGTCAAGGACCCTCAGATCCTTTATAAAGTGTGGTGAGCAGAACTGGATGCAGTCCTCCATTTGGGGCATAACGAGAGCTTTATACATTTTCAGCATGACTTTACTTATTCTGTACTCACTACCTCTATTTACGAATCCAAAGATCCCATATGCTTTACGAACGACTCTCTCAATATGTCCTGCCACCTTTAAGTATCTATGCACATGAAACCTATGTCCTTCTGTCTCTGCACACTCTTGAGAAGTGTACCACACTCTTGAGAACTGTGCCATTAAGTGTACACTGCCTCAACCTGTTGCTTCTGATAAAATGTATCACCTCACACTTGTCTATATTAAATTCTATCTGCCTCTTGGCTGCTCGTTCTGCTAGCTTATCTATGTCCTGTTACATTGATCGGTATCAACCTCACTGTCTGCTGCGCCTCCAAGTTCGTCATTATCAGCAAATTTTGAAACATTGCTCTGTATTCCAATCTCCAAATTATTTATACATATCATAAAAAAAGCAGTGGTCCTAGCACTGACCCTTGGGGAACACCACTGTCTACCTTCCTCCAGTCTGAAAAACAACTATTTACCACAACTCACTGTTTTCTTTCATTAAGCCAGTTTCTGTATTATCCAAGCTGTCCTACCCTCCTATTCCATGATCATCAATTAACTGTCCAGCTGTCACTAACAGACTGTGAAAGAAACTACAAGTGCAGATTAAAATTAAGTGAAATGCTAAATGTAAAAAATAACTACATTTTGGAAAGAGATCAACTCAAAATTCAGTCGCTCATTAACTTTACTGCATCTAGCACTCTGTACAAGCCGTACTCACTAAATCTGAACTCTGTGCAACTTACTGCATTTAGAGTTTAGGGAGAAAATTCCAGGGCTTAGGGATGAGAACAGAAAGTGCCGGAAATACTCAGCAAGTCTGGCAGCATCTGTGTAGAGAGAAATAGAGTTAATGTTTCAGATCTGTGACCATTCATCAGAACTGGAAAACGTTAGAAATGTAACAGTCTTTGAGCAAGTGAAAGAGGAGAAGGGGAAGAAGAAGAAGAAGGAAGGACAGTCATGGGATGGAGAGGGGAGAGATTAAATGACAGACTGTCACATTTCTAACGTTTACCAGTTCCGATGAAGTGTCATAGATCTGAAACATTAACTCTGTTTCTCTCTACACAGATGCTTCCAGACTTGCTAAGTATTTCCAACACTTTATGTTTTCATTTCAGAGTTCCAGCATCCGCAGTATTTTGTTTTTATTTTAGTGTTTAATTCACTGCCACTTCTCCTCCAGGAATGCCAACCTTGAAGAAGTTCTGCTCTTCGCTTCCAGAGCTTAGGGCCTCGGCAGCTGAAGGCACGGCTACCAATGGTAGAGTAATTAAAATGGGGGATGCCCAAGAGGCCAGAATTAGATGTGTGCTGATATAGGGAGCGGTGAGGCAATGAGGGATGAGAAAAGAAGGCTAAGAGTTTTAAAATTGAGGTGTTACTGACCAGGATCCAATGTAGGTCAGTGAGTACATGGTGTGATGGGTAAACAGGACTTGGTGTGAGTTAGGACATGGACAGCACTGTTTTGGATCACCTCAAGTTTATAGAGGGTAGAATGTGGGAGACCAGCCAGGAGTGTGCTGAAATAGTCAAGTCTACAGGTAACACAGGCAAGGGGAAGTGTTTCATCAGCAGAACAGCTGAGAGAGGGGCAACGTTGTGTGATGATACGGAGGTGGAAATAGTCAATTTTAGTGACAGCGTGAATATTTGACAGGAATATCATCGCAGGGTCAACTATGACAGCAGTTTGTGAACAGTTTGATTTAGTCTCAGACAGTTGTCAAGGAGAGGGATGGAGTATGTAGCGAGGGAGGGTTTGATGTGGGGTTTGAAAACATTGGCTTCAGTCTTCCTAATATTTAATTGACATGGCAGATGTGTGAGGTGGTACGTTGTGGGAATATTTTACTATATTATTTGTTCATGGGATGTGGGTGTCGCTGACTAGACCAGCATTTATTGTCCGTGCGAAGGTGATGGTGAGCTGCATGCGGATGCATGAGGAGAGATAATATAAGCTAAATGGTTCCACTTTACAAGTGGTGAGAATAAAAGAGAGACCTGGGGTGTTTGTGTGCAATCTTTGAAGTTAGCTGGACAGGTTAACAAACAGTTAACAAAGCAAATAGATACTTAGGCTTTATTAATAGAGACACAGAGTAGAATAGGATGTTATATTAAACCTATAGAAAAGACTAGTTCATCTCCACCTGGAATATTGTGTCCAATACTGGGAAACCCACTTTAGGTAGCACATGAAACCTTTGGAGAGGGGATAAAAAAGTTTTGCTGGAACGGCTCCAGGGATGAGGGATTACAGTTATGTAGCTGAGATGGCTCACCTTAGAGAAGGGAAATTTAAAAGGAGATCTGATCGAAATGTTTAAGATTATGTGGAGTTTAGATAAATTAAATAAAATGAAATTGTTTCCAACGTGTGAGGGGCCATTAACCAGGGGACACAGATTTACGGTGATTGGAAATAAGAAGCAGAGGTGACACAGGGATTTTTTTATGCAATGGGTGTTTCGGATTTGCAATGTATTGTCTGATAGGCTGAAGGATACTGATTCAATAGTAGATTCCAAACGGCAATTGGATAGATATCTTAAGGCGAACGAAATGGAAGAATCTGGGAAAGAGCCCGGGTGTGGGACTAACTGGAAGCTCTGCAAAGGTGACAGCGCAGACTTGATGGACCAAATGGCCTCCTTCAGTGCAATGCTATTCTATAATTCTATGATTGTTCCTGCCTGTACTTTCCCAATACTCCTATCCTTTCACCAGGTGTTTGATAATGTACCACATAACAGCTGTGTTACAAAATAAGAAACACATGGGATTAAAGGGCCAATGTCAGCCGTGGCTCAGTTTGCAGCTCTCTCCCCTTTCAGTCACAAGCTTCCAGGATCAAGTGTCACTGCAGGACTTGATCACAAGAATCAAGGCTGACACTGTAGTGCAATACCGATGGAGTATTGCACTGCCAGATGTACCATCTTCTGAATGAAACGTTAAACCAAGGCCCCGTCTCTCCTCTCAGGTGGATGTTAAATATCCCATCGTACTATTTAGAAGCAGAGTAAGGGAATTATTCCCTGTGTCCTGGTCAATATTTATCATTCAATCAACATCACAAAAACAGGACTGATTATTATCACATTGCTGCTTGTGGGAGTTTGCTCTCCTTCATTGATTACAAGAGTGACCACACTTTAAAAAGTACCAGTTGGGAGTAAGATGCTTTGTGACGTCCAGTGGTCATGAAAGGCGCTATAGAAATGCAGTTCTTTTTTATATTCAATGCCAGCATGCAGGAAATTAGCTAAGTGACAGAAAGCAGAGAGTAGTGGAGAATGGTTGTTGTTCAGTCTGGAGGGAAGTACACAGTGGGATTCCCCAGGGTCACTGTTGGGATCACAGTTGCTGTAAGTTAATACAATGGGCTTGTGTACAGAGGGGATAATGTCAAAGTTTTCAGATGGCAGGAAACTCAGAAATGTTAATAAACAGTGTGAAGGATAGGAACAGACTTCAGGAGGACATAGACTGACTGGTAAAATGGGCAGGAACATGGCAGATGTAATTTAACACAGTGAAGTGTGAAGTGAGACATTTGGTGAGGACGTATGAGGAGAAACAATATAAACTAAATGGTACCATTATAAAGTGGGTGAAGGATTAGAGAGACCTGTGCTGCACACACACAGATCATTGAAGGTAACATGTAGTGTCCTTGGTGTTAGAGAGAGGCACAGAGTAATAAAACTCAGGAGGAAATGCTGATTTTTACACATCATTGGTTTGGTCCCAGCTGGAGAATTGTGTCCAATTCTGATATGATTTTCAAGAATATGGGATATGGACAGGGGAATGGGACTAATTGGAGGGGTGAGGCCGTGGAGGGATTCAAACGCAAGAATGAGAATATTTAAATTAAGGTGCTGCCAGACTGGGAGCCAATGTAGATCAGTGAGCGCAGGGGTGATGGGTGATCAGGATTTGATGTGAGTTAGGATACAGGCAGCTGAGTCCCGGATGGGCTGTGGTTTATGGAGGATTATAACTGGAAGGGTGAGCAGGACAGAATTGGAATAGTCTAGTGTGGATTTAACAAAGGCACGGATGAGGGTTTATGCAGGAGATGTTTTGAGACAGAGGTGGAGACGGGTGATATTACAGAAGTGGCAGTAGGCAGGTTAAGTGATGGAGAAAACATGGCGATGAACTCAGCTCAGGTATAAATAGAACATAGAGGTAGTAAACTGTCTGGTTCAGCCTCAGACATTGGCTAATGAGGTGGATACAGACAGTGGATCGGGAACAGATTTTGTGAGAGAGACTGAAGACAGAGGCTTCAGTATTCCCAAGATTTACATGGCAAGAACACAAATCAGTGACATATGGTTGATAGATATAATAGTTGGATACAGAGACTTACCAGGGACACCAATAATAGCGAGGATGGGATAGTAAATCGTTTCAATCATCTTTAGTGCATAATAGATGCGCATTTCTAATGTTCTCCAATAATAATCTGCAGTAACTTCGCCAAACCAATAGGAAAAACTCTTGCTGCCCATTTTTGTAACATTCCAATCTATTATTCTCAGATTCTGATCCATTTTTGTAACATTCCAATCTATTGTTCTCACATTATGATCCATTGTTGTAAAACACCAATCTATTGCTCTCAGATTCTGATCAATCCTTTTCCGCTCTCTTTAGCTGCTGTTAGTGTGGGGGTGACGCTCCCGGCTTGGAACAACACATTGGAGGAACTCCCTTATTAATAGAAGTGGAAAACTCTCCAATGACACAATTAGGGTCCATGGAGACTGACATTAATTACACACACTGAACAAACAGATACAGTTAACCCCTGTCAAACCAGCATTTAGTGTTCCAAAATAAAGAATAACAGTGACCCAGACTGGATGGGATGTATGAGGTTTGTTGAGGGAAGGAGTAGAAGAGGCACTGGCCAGAAGCTTTCACTCCTCCTTGGCTATGGGAGTAGTGACAGGGGAGTGGAGGACTGTAAATGATACACCCTGTTTAAAAAAAGAGATGGGATAAACCCTGTAACTTCTGACCAAACAGTCTTATGTCGGCGATTGAAAATTTCTGGAGGCCATAACCCAGCTCAAAAATATATCTTTCTTGGAAAAACATCTGATAATAAATGACAAACAGGATGGATAGCTTGATAACCAATCATGTCTGATAATCTTGATCAAGTTAGTTGATGACATAACTGTGAGTGTTGATGAGGTCAGCGTGTTTCGTGTTATGTATATGAACTTTCAAAAGGCCTGTGATCAAATGACATTTCATAGACTTGTTACGAAAAATGGAAGACATGGATTAATGTGACAATGATAGTGTGGATTTGACATTGACTCAGGGACAGAAAGCAGAGAGAAGTTGTGAACAGACATTGTTTATTCTGGGGGAGGGGGAGTGTACAGTGCTATTTCTCAGGGGTCAGTGTTAGAACCAGTGCTGTTCCTGACATATAGATAGATACATGATATAGAATTAAATGTAAAAATAAACAATTTCAACTCCTGCAGATGACATGAAACTCATATGCAAGAGTGGCAAAGGCGCAGACCACAGAATTATGCAACCTCACAGACTGTGTATTTTTTTTTATTTATCATGGACTCTCATCCAACACCAGTGTATTTCTCACTCTAATTTATTTGTGTATGATTCTCGTGTCTGCGTGAATGTGTAGCGTACATGTTTATTATTTCATTTCGATCCAGTTTAGTTTGTTAAGTATAATAAACTCACCTCTTGTTTAATCTCAAGAAAACCTGTCTGATTGGCTCTTTCACGAGCACAATAAAAGTATAAGGTAAAATACTCACTGAGGTGGTCAGCACGTCCACTGCTAAAAAGGAATAAAGCCTATTGTGGTCAAATCTGAGATAGGACAAGAGGGGACCTGGGACCACTCCTCACATGGCTGTAACAGAAATTGATTGTAACCCAATGACAAACGAGAAATTAGAAGTAGGAAAAACAATTGATTCCCAGAAAAAAATGAAGATTTCAATGTAGGTTTTATTGTGGCGTTCGCTGCTGCAGCACTAAATAGTTCACATTCGAAGCCAGTACCATCCCAAGCCACAGTTTATGAAAATATGAACAGATGAATTAGGAGCAGGAGTAGGGCACTCGGCCCATCAAGCCTGCTCTGCCATTCAATAAGATCATGACTAATCTGATTGTAAACTCGACTTCACATTTCCACCAGCCCCCGATAACCTTCAACCCCTTGCTTATCAATAATCTATCTACCTCTGCCTTGCAAATATTCAAAGACTCTGCTTCCAGCGCCTTTTGAGGAAGAGAATTCCAAAAATCCACGATCCACACAGAAAAAAAATCTCCTCATCTGTGTGTTAAATGGGTGACCCCCCCCCCTTATTTTTAAATAGTGACCCCTAATTCTAGATTCTCCCACAATGGGAAACATCCTTTCCACATGCACCCCGTCAAGACCTCTCAGAGTCCTATATGTTTCAATCAAGCCGCCTCTTACCCTTCTAAACTGCAGCGGATACAAGCCTAACCTGTCCAATATTCCCTCATAAGACGGCCCGCCGATTCCAGGTATCAGTCTAATAAGCCTTCTCTTTACTGTCCCCAGTACATTTACATTCTTCTATTAACAAGGAGACCAAAACTGTACACAGTACTCCAGATGTGGTCTCACCAATGCCCTGTGAAACTGAAGCATGACCTCCATACTTTGGTATTCAATTTCTCTTGCAGTAAACGATAACATTCTATTAACTTTCCAGTTACGTGCTGTACCTGCATACTAGCCATTTGTGATTCATACACTTGGACACCCAGATCCCTCTGCATCTCAGAGCACTGCAATCTCTCACCATTTAGATAAGAGGCTTCCTTTTTATTGTTCCTGCCAAAATGGGCAATTTCACACTTTCCTGCAGTATACTCCATTTTCCAGGTCTTTTCCCACTCACTTAACCTATCTATATTCCTTTGCAGTCCCCTATGTCCTGTTCACAACTTAGTTTCCTACATATCTTTGTGTCATCGGAAAATTTAGCAACTATACCTTCGGTCCCTTCATCCAATTCATTTATATAAATTGTAAAAAGGTGAAGCCCCAGCACTGATCACCGTCGCACACCACTCGTTTAATCTTGCCAACCAGAAAATGACACATTTATGCCGACACTCGGTTTCCTGTTCGCTACTCAATCTTCTATCCATACCAATAAGTTACTCCCTTCACCATGAGCTTTTATTTTCTGCGATAAACTTTGATGTGGCATCTTATCAAATGCCTTATAGAAATCTCAGTACAGTACATCCACCGGTTCCCCTTCATCCGCAGCACATGTAACTCCATCAAAGAACTCCAACAAACTGATTAAACATGATTTAACTTTCATAAATCCATATTGATTCTGCCTGATTACCTCGATTTGGTCTAAGTGCCGATTATACCACCTCTAATAATAGCTTCCAACGTTTTCCCCAAGACAAATGTGAAGCTAACTGGCCTGTAGTTTCCTGATTTCTGTCTGCCTCCCTTTTTGAATAAAGGAGTTACATACAGAGTGAAGTAACTTGGTACAGGTTAAAACCCTGTCTGCTGGAAAGTTGAGTAATGTAGCTGGAAGGTTAGGGATTACACTCCGTCCAAAAGCTAGGAAACCCGAAATGGTAAGACTGTGACCAACCATATTTCACTTGAAGCTGAAGGCTCAAACAGGGTTAGAATCACTAACAGATAGAGTAATGGTAAAACTAGAACAGAAGAGAGTTGAATTAGAATTCCAGAGAGAGCGAGAAAGAGCAGAATGAGAGTCAAGAAAGGGAAAATATAAGAGTGTTCCAGAAGGAGAAGGAGAAAAGGGAGTTAAGGTGGCTCAAACAACTAGAGGAATTCCCAGTACACCCAGTGAAGGCACAGCTGCTGACGGAGCTATCCCTAGCTCAGGACCATGTGCTGAGCTCTGAAAGTTCTCCCAGTTCATTCTAAAGTTCAATGAGGAGGATATGGCAGCACTTTTCATTACTTTTAAAAAGTTTTTAAAGCAACTGCAATGACCTTCAGAGAACTGGATGCTGTTTTTACAAAATAAAATGACAGGAAAGATGAAATTTAATCAGATTATGAGCGGACTGAAAATGCTATCCTGGCCCAAATGAGATAGTACTGGAGCTGGACCAGCAGAAATTCAGAATCTTTGGAAAGCAGCTTGACCAAACCTACCTGGCGTTTGAAAGAGTTAAGCAATTTCGGAACATTGGAACATCGGAGCAGCAGTAGGACATCGAGCCTGTTCCACCATTCAATATGATAATAGCTGATCATCCACTTCAAAGCCTTTTTCCGACACAATCCCCATTTCCCGTTATGTCACTGGTATTTAGGCCGAGGCATTGAGGAACAGAGTCGGGACGTCATGTTACAGTTGTGCATAACTTGGTTAGGCCGCATTTGGAGTATTGTGGGCAGTTATGGTCGCCGCACTACACAAAAGATGTGATTAAGCTAGAGAGGGTGCAGAAAAGATTCACAAGGATGTTGCCTGGTTTGAAGGGATTGAGTTATAAAGAGAGACTGGATAGGCTGGGTCTGATTTCCCTGGAACGAAGGAGGCTGAGAGGAGACATGATAGAGGTATATAAAATTATGAGAGGCATAGATAGGGGTGATAGCCAGAGTCTGTTTCCCATGGTAGGGGTGACTAAAATTAGAGGGCATAGATTTAAGGTGAGAGGGAGGAGGTTTAAAGGGATCAAAGGGGTAAATGTTTCACACAAAGAATAGTAGGTATCTGGAATGAACTGCCTGAGGAGGTGGTGGAGGCAGGAACAGTAACGACATTTAAGAGGCATCTGGACAGGTACTTGAATGAGCAAGGCATAGAGGGATATGGAATTAATGCAAGCAGTTGGGATTAGTATGGATCGTCATTATAGTCAGCCCAGACGCGGACGGCCGAATGGCCTGTTTCTATGCTGTACTACTCTATGACTCCATTTATAAATCTGTTAATATCTGCTTTAAACATACTCAATGACTGAGCTTCCACAGCCCTCTGGGGTGGAGAATTCCAAAGATTCTCAACCCTCTGAGAAAAGACATTTCTCCTCATCTCTGTCCTAAGTGGATTTCCACTTATTTTGAAATTGTTTCCCCTGGTTCTAGACTCCCCAACCAGCGGAAACATGTTAGCTGCATCTTCCCTGTCTATCACTTTCAGTATTTTGTAGGTTTCAATAAGATCACCTCTCATTCTTCGAAACTCTAGAGAATACAGGCCCAGTTTCCCCAATCTCTCTTCATGGGATGGTCCCGCCATCTCGGGAACAAGTTTGATGAACCGTCATTGCACTTCCTCCAGGATCATAACATCCTTCCGCAGGTAAGGTGACCAAAACTGCACACATTACTCCAGGGGCAGTCTAACCAAGTTTCCATACAATTGCAGCAAAACGTCACTACTACTGCACTCAAATCCACTTCAATAAAGGCTAACATACCATTAGTCTTCCTAATTGCTTTCTGTCCCTGCATGTTTGTTTTCAGTGACTTACTGATGAGGACATACAGGTCCCTTTGTACAACTACACTTTCCAATCTCTTACCGTTTAAGAAATACTCTGCACATCTGTTCCTGCTACCGAAATGGATAACCTCACATTTTTCCACATTATATTTCAACTGCAATGTTCTTGCCCACTCACTACGGCTGTCCAAATCCCCTTGAAGCCGCTTTGCATCTTCCTCATCAACACTCATTCCCATCTAGTTTACTGGCATCGAAAACCTGGAAATATTACACTGGTCCCCACATCCAAGTCATTGATACGTATTGTGAACTGCCGGGGCCCAAGCACTGATCCCTGTAGTACCCCGCTAGTCACAGCCTTCCAAGGCAACAATTGCCCATTTATTCCTACTCTCTGCTTTCTGCCTGTTATCTAATCCTTAATCCATGCCAGTACATTATCTCCTATCCCATGTGCTTCAATTTTACTAACCAACCTCCTGTCGGGGACTTTATCAAAAGCTTTCTGAAAATCCAAGTATACCACGTCCACCGAATTCCCTTTATCAATTCTGTGAGCAACATCCTCAAAAAACTCCAACAGGTTCGTCAAACATTGTTTCCCATTTATCCATGTTGACTCTACCTAATCAGATCCAATTATCACATTCTTTGGAATAGAGTATAGCTTGTTCCCAGCGACTGATGTCAGGCTAACATGTCTGTAGTGCCCTGTTTTCTCTCTCCGTCCATTCTTAAATACTGGGGAGACATTTTCTATCTTCTAATCTACAGGAACAGTTCCAGAATCTACAGAATATTGAAAGATATTCACCAATGCATCCACTATTTCCAAAGCTACCTCTTTCAACACTCTGGGATGTAGAATATCAGGACCTGGGGACTTGTCAACCTTCAGTTGCATTAATTCCTCCAAGACAACCTTCTTACTTATACTAATTTCATCCATTTCCTCATTCACCCGAATCCCTTGGATCTCTAATTCTGGGAGATTTCTTGTATCTTCCTCAGTGAAGACAGACACAAAGTAATCATTTAGCTTCTCTGCCATTTCTCTATTCCTCATTATAAATTCCCCTGACACTGCCTGTAATGGACCCACATTTGTCTCAGCGGAACGTTTCCTTTTCACGTATCTATAGAAGATTTTACAGTCCATTTTTGTGTTTGTTTTTGGCCAGTGATATGAGCGCTCAAGATAGAGCCCACATATGAAACCCTCAGAGCGGTGATCCCTCTCGAGGAGTTCACAAACTCGCCCCCCTCCCAGTAAAACCCACATAGAGGGACAGAAGGTTCAAAGGTATTCTGGCTGATGAATTTTCCCATGTACACAAAGCCTTAACCCCAGAGGAAAACCCATTCCTCGTCACCCCAAAGATCCGAGAATAAAAGGTGGAAGGGAGATCGGAGCCCGAACAGCCATGGGCAAGAAGCGAGACACACAAGGGTTCATCCTCAGGCCAAATAGGTGCTGAGAGCAGGAGTAATGGCTGAAGATCTGCGTGTTTCCACTGTAATAAGGCAGATCACCATCGAGTTGAACAATGGAAGTGACGGGGAAAACCTGTAGGATTATTCAGAGTCCACCAGATCAGTGCTGGAAAACGGGCCCTGATGGAAAGCACAGCAGGTCAGGCTGTGCCTTTAACTGTAACGGTCAGACACAGTAACCCCACCACAGAGAGTGCGGGAAAACTTAACAAAATCCCTGAGAGTTACCAGGAATTTGTATTCCAAGGAAAAGTGACCCCATACCCCTCGAGTGGGGCAAGCAAACCCATAGTCATACTGAGGGATACAGGCGCCAAACAAACCCTTCTGCTGGGAAAGGACCTTTACCCGAGAGAGTGCAGTGAATACTAGAGTGTTAGTGAATGGTATCGGAAGATGATATATGACCATACCTGTATATCGACTGCTCTTGGAATGTGACCCAGTTTCAAGACCGGTAACCATGAGGATTGTACCTAGTTTACCGGTGGAGGGGTCGATCAGCACCTGGGTAATTATCTGACAGGGGAAAAGGTGGCAGCTTCCCCAGTAGCTCTGGAGCGACCAAAAGAGGTCAGGGAGACAGAGCAGTTACAGGAGAAGGTCCCTGGCACTCTCACTGATTGTGTGGTGAATCGGTCCATGGACAAACAATCCCCTGAACTGACACTGCAGACGGATGACCCTACTGTCTGGTTATCTGAAACCTTCTTTGGTAAGTTAGAGGACCCAAAGGATGTGTTAAACAGATCGTCTTAGTTGAGGCTCAACCACCTGACCCAGTGTTAAAAAAGGCACAGACTGTCCAAACCAAAACTGAAGCAGAGGGAGTTGCAGAGTGCTACTATTTAAATAATGAGGTGCTAATGAGGAAGTGGAGACCACCTCACAGACCTGCGGATGAAGAGTGCACAGTGCTTCACCAGATACGGATGCCGCTGAGGTACTTTAGAACATAGAACATTACAGCGCAGTACAGGCCCTTCGGCCCTCGATGTTGCGCCGACCTGTGAAACCATCTGACCTACACTATTCCATTTTCATCCATATGTCTATCCAATGACCACTTAAATGCCCTTAAAGTTGGCGAGTCCACTACTGTTGCAGGCAGGGCGTTCCACGCCCCTACTACTCTCTGAGTAAAGAAACGACCTCTAACATCTGTCCTATATCTATCACCCCTCAACTTAAAGCTATGTCCCCTCGTGTTTGCCATCACCATCCGAAGAAAAAGACTCTCACTATCCACCCTATCTAACCCTCTGATTATCTTATATGTCTCTATTAAGTCACCTCTCCTCCTCCTACTCTCCAACGAAAACAACCTCAAGTCCCTCAGCCTTTCTTCGTAAGACCTTCCCTCCATACCAGGCAACATCCTAGTAAATCTCCTCTGCACCCTTTCCAAAGCTTCCACATCCTTCCTATAATGTGGTGACCACAACTGCACGCAATACTCCAAGTGCGGCCTCACCAGAGTTTTGTACAGCTGCAGCATGACCTCGTGGCTCCGAAACTCGATCCCCCTACTAATAAAAGCTAACACACCATATGCCTTCTTAACAGCCCTATTACCCTGGGTGGCAGCTTTCAGGGATTTATGTACCTGGACACCAAGATCTCTCTGCTCATCTACACTACCAAGAATCTTCCCATTAGCCCAGTACTCTGCATTCATGTTACTCCTTCCAAAGTGAATCACCTCACACTTTTCCGCATTCAACTCCATTTGCCATCTCTCAGCCCAGCTCTGCAGCCTATCTATGTCCCTCTGTAACCTACAACATCCTTCAGCACTATCCACAACTCCACCGACCTTCGTGTTATCCGCAGATTTACTAACCCACCCTTCGACACCCTCATCCAGGTCATTTATAAAAATGACAAACAGCAGTGGCCCCAAAACAGATCCTTGCGGTACACCACTAGTAACTAAACTCAAGGATGAACATTTGCCATCAACCACCACCCTCTGTCTTCTTTCAGCTAGCCAATTTCTGATCGAAAGCACTAAATAACCTTCAATCCCATACTTCCGTATTTTCTGCAATAGCCTACCGTGGGGAATCTTATCAAACGCCTTACTGAAATCCATATACACCACATCCACGACTTTACCCTCATCCACCTGTTTGGTCACCTTCTCAAAAAACTCAATAAGGTTTGTGAGGCACGACCTACCTTCACAAAACCGTGCTGACTATCTCTAATGAACTTATTCTTTTCAAGATGATTATAAATCCTATCTCTTATAACCTTTTCCAATATTTTACCCACAACCGAAGTAAGGCTCACAGGTCTATAATTACCAGGGCTGTCTCTACTCCCCTTCTTGAACAAGGGGACAACATTTGCTATCCTCCAGTCTTCCGGCACGATTGCTGTCGACAATGACGACATAAAGATCAAGGTCAAAGGCTATGCAATCTCCTCCCTAGCTTCCCAGAGAATCCTAGGATAAATCCCATCTGGCCCAGGGGACTTATCTATTTTCACACTTTCCAAAATTTCTAAAACCTCCTCCTTGTGAACCTCAATCCCATCTAGCCTAGTAGTCTGTATCTCAGTATTCTCCTCGACAACATCTTCTTTCTCTACTGTAAATACTGACGAAAAATATTCATTTAACGCTTCCCCTATCTCCTCTGATTCCACACACAACTTCCCACTACTTTCCTTGATTGGCACTAATCTAACTCTAGTCATTCTTCTATTCCTGATATACCTATAGAAAGCCTCAGGGTTTTCCTTGATCCGGTCCGCCAATGACTTCTCGTGTCCTCTCCTTGCTCTTCTTAGCTCTCCCTTTAGATCCTTCCTGGCTAGCTTGTAACTCTCAAGCGCCCTAACTGAGCCTTCACGTCTCATCCTAACATAGCCGCCTTCTTCCTCTTGACAAGCGCTTCAACTTCTTTAGTAAACCATGGCTCCCTCGCTCGACAACTTCCTCCCTGCCTGACAGGTACATACTTATCAAGGACACGCAGTAGCTGCTCCCTGAATAAGCTCCACATTTCGATTGTGCCCATCCCCTGCAGTTTCCTTCCCCATCCTGCGCGTCTAAATCTTGCCTAATCGCATCATAATTAGCTTTCCCCCAGCTATAATTCTTGCCCTGCTGTATATACCTGTCCCTGCCCATCGCTAAGGTAAACCTAACCGAATTGTGATCACTATCACCAAAGTGCTCACCTACATCTCAATCTAACACCTGGCCGGGTTCATTACCCTGTACCAAATCCAATGTGGCATCGCCCCTGGTTGGCCTGTCTACATACTGTGTCAGAAAACCCTCCTGCACACACTGGACAAAAACTGACCCATCTAAAGTACTCGAACTATAGTATTTCCAGTCAATATTTGAAAAGTTAAAGTCCCCCATAACAACTACCTTGTTACTCTCGCCCCTGTCAAGAATCATCTTCGCTATCCTTTCCTCTACATCTCTGGAACTATTCGGAGGTCTACAGAAAACTCCCAACAGGGTGACCTCTCCTCTCCTGTTTCTAACCTCGGCCCATACTACCTCAGTAGATGAGTCATCAAATGTCCTTTCTGCCGCTGTAATACTCTCCTTGATTAACAATGCCACACCCCCGCCCCCCCCTCCCGCCCCTCTTTTACCATCTTCTCTGTTCTTACTGAAACATCTAAATCCCGGAACCTGCAACATCCATTCCTGTCTCTGCTTTACCCAAGTCTCCGAAATGGCCACAACATCGAGATCCCAGGTACCAGCCCATGCTGCAATCTCACCCACCTTATTCCGGATGCTCCTGGCGTCGAATAGACACACTTTAAACCAAGTTCTTGCTTGCCAGTGCCCTTTAAGAAATATTAAGAATGGCCCACGAGATTCCAATGACTGGACATGTCAGTATATGAAAAATCGAAGCCTGCATAAGACAGCATCTTCACTGGCCACAACTCCACAAAGATGTGGTGGAGTTCTGTAAAACTAGTCACATGTGCCAGGTCGTGGAGAAGCCCCAAACTGCAATAAAACCTTCTGTCCTGATTGCCATACCAGCTTTTGGGGAACCCTTCAGCAGAGTGCTGGTGGATTGTGTGGGACACCTGCTGAAAACAAAACGGGATTACCAGTATCTTCTCACCATTATGGATGTGGTGACCCGATTCCCAGAGGCCATTCTCCCGAAGAACTATCTCTGCCAAGGTCGTGGTGGAGGGGCTAACCCAATTCTTTACCGATATGGGCTGCCTGCTGAGATCCAGATGGAACAGGGCACACATTTTATATCAAGTATTTTTGAAAAGGTCAAGGGTAATCTGGACATAACCCTGTGCAAGTCCTCAGCCTACCATCCACAGTCACAAGCGGCTTTGGAGCGGCACCACCAGACCCTAAAGACAATGATCAGGCCATACTGCTATGAGTAACCCCATGACTGGGACAAAAGGCTGGGATTTCTTCTGTTCGTTACCAGGGACTTATCCACTCTGTCCACTGGCTTTAGTCTCTTTGAATTAGTTTATGGACACGAGATGAGAGGTCCTCTTAAACTAATCAAGGAGAGGTTGTTTGGGGTAGAGGGATCAAACTTCCATGTTAGACTACATTTCCTTGCTCCGGGAGTGGCTCACGAGAGCCTGTGCCTTGGCTCAGTAACACCTAAAGACCTCCCAGGCAGCTATGAAAAGGTAATCAGACTGAAATGCCGAGGCTGGAACATTTCAGGACAGAGACCATGTATTGTTACCACTCCCACTGCAGGGTGAACCCCTGATATCCCGGTTCAGTGGTCCATATCGAGCGGCAAAAGGAATAGTCAGGTAAATTATTTAATTCACACCCCAGACCAAAGGAAAAAAGCAAAGGCTTTGGAGGGGACAGACATGCACAGACCTGTCAGACAGTCAAAAGGGGAGGATTGAAAAGGACAGTGAGGACAGGTTAGAAGAGGGCCGTGAGGATTCTCAACTGGAATCCCCTAGTCTCCGATTAGCCAACCCTGAAATGTTAGATAAATTAGACCACACGCTCTCCTCTTTAAATACAACCCAAAAAGGCAACCTAAAAAGGCTGCAAACAGCATTTACAGAAAGCTGCAAGGGCAAGGTAAGTTCCAAAATAGGCAAGCCGATGGTGAGGGAGATGCCTCACCTCGTCGAAGTGCCGCAGTAGAGTGAAGTGAAAGCTGGACAGACACTTGCGAGCACTAATGTCCCAGAGGACATAGGGCAGATCAGAAAAAAATAATGCTCCCTATAGTAAAGGGAAAAGTGAGGGCAAAACACCCTAAAATAAATAGCATTTGTGTCCCTCACCAGAAGCTAAAAGTGAGGTCAGTGTGGATCTACCCGCTGAAGAACCCAATGATCAGGTCCCAAACCGAAAGCGAAACAAACCCAATAAAAGAACCAATTTATTACACATTGTCAGTTTAGGGAGGAAGTTTCGTCAGGAACCTGAATGGTGAAAGCTTCATTGCAGGAGAGAAAAAAAAGGTCGAACCCGACACATCATCATCCCAGACAAACACCAAAAAATTAAATCAACACAGCTGTAATAGACAATGTCAGCTGCAGTAATTCTCAGATTAATGTTTGAATTTGAGAAGTGATTATTGAGAATGAATGTGTGTTTCCTTCTATTTCTTCTCACAATTCTGGAATAAAATGTTCCTATTATCACATTTCTTTCCATGTGCTGCAGCGGTGTCAAGATAACACAATATGCCCAATGAGGAATTTTAATTCATCGATTAGACACTTACAGTAATCTTTTAATGGAAAAAATCCTGCAGCTAACCTTGAAAAAACTGGCAGCCAAGATGGCCACCGCCATCTTGAAACACATTTTCACATTCCAGAGGCAACAGGAGAGACATGTCTGATGAGCCTGGACCCAAAACATTGGCTTTCTCCATTGACTGAATTACCTAAGGTTACATTCATTAACACGGTATACAAGGACATCCTGACAAATTGACTTCAAAAGAGCAAACTCCTCCAAGTGTAAATAATGGTATCCTGAAACCTGGGGAGATAGAAGTTCCTAACTTTGAATCTCTTAATAAGGGTCCAGCAAATACAGTGAGGCAGTCAGGGGACCTTCTGTCATCTCTGTGAAAGCTGGGAGTTGCCCCTGGACAAAGACAGACAAGCCAGTAATTCAAACTGTGCAGAAGCAGAAGGGCTGTGTCCCCCTCTCCCTCTCTCTGTCCAGATAACTTCACAAGTTTGAAAACCACGTGCGGCTGTGGGCCCTCCATATCTACAGATTACTACAGACAGAGACACCGGGGGAAGAAAGCCACCCACAAGTCTGCCTCCAAGAAAACCCTGAGCCACGTGGGTCAGCCACAGAGGGCACTTTGACCATTCAAAGAATTCAAGAATATAACTTCAAAGAAAGAATAAAGAACAAAGAAAATTACAGCACAGGAATAGGCCCTTCGGCCCTCCAAGCCTACGTCGATCCAAATCCTCTATCTAAACCTGTCGCCTATTTTCTAAGGGTCTGTATCTCTTTACTTCCTGCCCATTCATGTATCTGTCCAGATACATCTTAAAAGACGCTATCGTGCCCGCGTCTACCACCTCCGCTGTTAATGCGTTCCATGCACCCACCACCTTCTGCTTAAAGAACTTTCAACGCATATCCCCACTAAACTATTCCCCTCTCACTTTGAACTCGTGTCCCCTTGTAATTGAATCCCCCACTCTGGGAAAAAGCTTCTTGCTATCCACCCTGTCTATACCTCTCATGATTTTGTACACCTCAATCAGGTCCCCCCTCAACCTCCGTCTTTCTAATGAAAATAATCCTAATCTACTCAACCTCTCTTCATAGCTAGCGCCCTCCGTACCAGGCAACATCCTGGTGAACTTCCTCTGCACCCTCTCCAAAGCATCCACATCCTTTTGGTAATGTGGCGACCAGAACTGCACGCAGTATTCCAAATGTGGCAGAACCAAAGTCCTATACAACTGTAACATGACCTGCCAACTCTTGTACTCAATACCCCGTCCGATGAAGGAAAACATGCCGTATGCCTTCTTGACCACTCTGTTGACCTGCGTTGCCACCTTCAGGGAACAATGGACCTGAACACCCAAATCTCTCTGTACATCAATTTTCCCCAGGACTTTTCCATTTACTGTATAGTTCACTCTTGAATTGGATCTTCCAAAATGCATCACCTCGCATTTGCCCTGATTGAACTCCATCTGCCATTTCTCTGCCCAACTCTCCATCTATCTATATTTTGCTGTATTCTCTGACAGTCCTCTTCAGTATCTGCTACTCCACCAATCTTAGTGTCGTCTGCAAACGTGCTAATCAGACCACCTATACTTTCCTCCAAATCATTTATGTATATCACAAACAACAGTGGTCCCAGCACGGATCCCTGTGGAACACCACTGGTCACACGTCTCCATTTTGAGAAACTCCCTTCCACTGCTACTCTCTGTCTCCTGTTGCCCAGCCAGTTCTTTATCCATCTAGCTAGTACACCTTGGACCCCATGCGCCGTCACTTTCTCCATCAGCCTACCATGGGGAACCTTATCAAACGCCTTACTGAAGCCATGTATATGACATCGACAGCCCTTCCCTCATCAATCAAATTTGTCACTTCCTCAAAGAATTCTATTAAGTTGGTAAGACAGGACCTTCCCTGCACAAAACCATGTTTCCTATCACTGATAAGCCCATTTTCTTCCAGATGAGAATAGATCCAATCCCTCAGTATCTTCCGCAGCAGCTTCCCTACCACTGACGACAGGCTCACCGGTCTATAATTACCTGGATTTTCCCTGCTACCCTTCTTAAGCAAGGGGACAACATTAGCAATTCTCCAGTCCTCCTGGACCTCACCCGTGTTTAAGGATGCTGCAAAAATATCTGTTAAGGCCCCAACTATTTCCTCTCTCGCTTCCCACAGTAACCTGGGATAGATCCCATCCGGACCTGGGGACTTGTCCACCTTAATGCCTTTTAGAATACCCAACACTTCCTCCCTCCTTATGCCGACTTGACCTGGAGTAATCAAACATCTGTCCCTAACCTCAACATCCGTCATGTCCCTCTCCTCGGTGAATACCGATGCAAAGTACTCGTTTGGAATCTCACCCATTTTCTCTGACTCCACGCATAACTTTCCTGCTTTGTCCTTGAGTGGGCCAATCCTTTCTCTAGTTACCCTCTGTCTCCTTATATATGAATAAAAGGCTTTGGGATTTTCCTTAACCCTGTTTGCTAAAGATATTTCGTGACCCCTTTTAGCCCTCTTAATTCCTCGTTTCAGATTGCGCCTACATTCCCGATATTCTTTCAAAGCTTCGTCTTTCTTCAGCCGCCTAGACCTTATGTGTGCTTCCTATTTCCTCTTAGCTAGTCTCACAATTTCACCTGTCATCCATGGTTCCCTAATCTTGCCATTTCTACCCCTCACTTTCACAAGAACATGTCTCTCCTGCACGCTAATCAACCTCTCTTTAAAAGCCTCCCACATATCAAAGGTGGATTTACCTTCAAACAGCTGCTCCCAATCTACATTCCCCAGCTCCTGCCGAATCTTGGTTTAGTTGGCCTTCCCCCAATTTAGCAATCTTCCTTTAGGACCACTCTCGTCTTTGTCCATGAGTATTCTAAAACTTACGGAATTGTGATCACGATTCCCAAACTAGTCCCTTACTGAAACGTCAACCACCTGGCCTGGCTCATTTCCCAACACCAGGTCCAGTATGGCCCCTTCCCGAGTTGGACTATTTACATACTGCTCTAGAAAACCCTCCTGGATGCTCCTTACAAATTCTGCTCCATCTAGACCTCTAACATTAAGTGAATCCCAGTCAATGTTGGGAAAATTAAAATCTCCTATCACCACCACCCTGTTGCTCCTGCAGCTTTCCATAATCTGTTTACATATTTGTACCTCTATCTCACGCTCGCTGTTGGGAGGCCTGTAGTACAGCCCCAACATTGTTACCACACCCTTCCTATTTCAGAGTTCTGCCCATATTGCCTCACAGCTCGAGTCCTGCATAGTGCCTTCCTTCAGCACAGCTGTGATATCCTCTTTGACCAGTAATGCAACTCCTCCACCCCTTTTACCTCCCTCTCTATCCCGCCTGAAGCATCGGTATCCTGGGATATTTCGTTGCCAATCATGCTCTTCCCTTTTGCATGTCTCAGTAATAGCAACAACATCATACTCCCAGGTACTAATCCAAGCCCTAAGTTCATCTGCCTTACCTACTACACTTCTTGCATTAAAACAAATACACCTCAGACCACCAGTCCCTATGCTTTCATCATCTGCTCCCTGCCTACTCTTTCCCTTAGTCACGCTGACTTCATTATCTAGTTCCTTACAGGCTTTAGTTACTACATCCTTACTCTCCACTGACCTTTTTAGAACATTACAGCGCAGTACAGGCCCTTCGGCCCTCGATGTTGCGCCGACCTGTGAAACCATCTGACCTACACTATTCCATTTTCATCCATATGTCTCTCCAATGACCACTTAAATGCCCTTAAAGTTGGCCAATCTACTACTGCTGCAGGCAGGGCGTTCCACGCCCTTACTACTCTCTGAGTAAAGAAACTACCTCTCACATCTGTCCTATATCTATCACCCCTCAACTTGAAGCTATGTCCCCTCGTGTTTGCCATCACCATCCGAGGAAAAAGACGCTCACTATCCACCCTATCTAACCCTCTGATTAGCTTATATGTCTCTATTAAGTCACCTCTCCTCCTCCTTCTCTCCGACGAAAACAACCTCAAGTCCCTCAGCCTTTCCTCGTAAGACCTTCCCTCCATACCAGGCAACATCCTAGTAAATCTCCTCTGCACCCTTTCCATAGCTTCCCCATCCCTCCTATAATGCGGTGACCAGAACTGCACGCAATACTCCAGGTGCGGTCTCACGAGAGTTTGGTTCCCATCCCCCTGCCACATTAGTTTAAACCATCCCCAACAGCGTTAGCAAAAGACTTCAGCCAGAGTACTACCGAATCATCCAACCTCACAGAATGTGTATTTTTAAAAAAATTTATTTAGGACTCCAATCCAATCACAAATCTGCTTCTCACTCTGTAATCTATTTGCATGTGATTCTCGTGTGAGTGTGTGCATAAATGTGTGGTGTATTTTTTATGGTTTTATTTAGATACGGTTTAGATTGCTAAGTATAATAAACTCACCTCTTTCCTGTTTAAACTCTAGACAACCAGTCCGATTGGTTCCTTCACCATCACACCAAAGGGAAAAGGGAAAATACTCACTGACATGGTTGCCACATCCACTCTCTAGAAAGGGCACACCCTATTGCGTTCAAATAAGAGGAAGGGCACGAGGAGAGACTGTGACCCCTCTTCACCTGGCTGCAACAATAGGCAGGGTTGGAGATGGAGAGAACACGGGAATGAAGTCAGCTCAGCATTAAATTGCAGAGGTTGTTAACTTCCTGGTTCAGCCTCAGACAATGGCCAGCGAGTAGGATGCAGATCGTGGATGGGGAATATAATTTGCGACAGAAACTGAAGACAATGGTTTCAGTCTGCTCACGATATAAATTACGAGAACACTAAATCATTGAAATATGGCTTATGAATCTAATAGTTGGATTCAGAGACTTACCTGGGACACCAATAATAGCGAGGATGGGATAATAAATCGATTGAATCATCTTCAGAGCACAAAAGATCCGCTCTTGTAATGTTATCCAGTAATAATCTGCAGTGAGCCAGTAAAAGCAATAGGAGAAACTCCTGCTGCCCATTGTTATAACATCCCAATCTATTGTTCTCAGATTCTGACCCATTGTTGTAACATTCCAGTCTATTTTTCTCAGACTCTGACCCATTGTTGTAACATTCCAATCTATTGTTCTCAGACTCTGACCCATTGTTGTAACATCCCAATCTATTGTTCTCAGATTCTGACCCATTGTTGTAACATTCCAGTCTATTGTTCTCAGACTCTGACCCATTGTTTTAACATTCCAATCTATTGCTCTCAGATTCTGACCCATTGTTGTAACATTCCAGTCTATTGTTCTCAGACTCTGACCCATTGTTGTAACATCCCAATCTATTGTTCTCAGATTCTGACCCATTGTTGTAACATTCCAGTCTATTGTTCTCAGACTCTGACCCATTGTTGTAACATTCTAGTCTATTGCTCTCAGATTCTGACCCATTGTTGTAACATCCCAATCTATTGTTCTCAGATTCTGACCCATTGTTGTAACATTCCAGTCTATTGTTCTCAGACTCTGACCCATTGTTGTAACATTCCAATCTATTGTTCTTAGACTCTTACCCATTGTTGTAACATTCCAATCTATTGTTCTCAGACTCTGACCCATTGTTGTAACATTCCAGTCTATTGTTCTCAGACTCTGACCCATTGTTGTAACATTGCAATCTATTGTTCTCAGATTCTGAACCATTGTTGTAACATTCCAATCTATTGTTCTCCGATTCTGACCCATTGTTGTAACATTCCAATCTATTGTTCTCAGACTCTGACCCATTGTTGTAACATCCCAATCTATTGTTATCAGATTCTGACCCATTGTTGTAACATTCCAATCTATTGTTCTCAGATTCTGATCTTTCGTCTCCCTCTCTCTGGAGCTGCTGATCTCTGTTATGTTCCCGCTGACATTATGGGATAATACATTGAAAGGAGCTCCTTATTAATAGACGATGGAAAACCTCCCAGTGACACAATTAGGGTCCATGGAGACGGACATTAACTACAGTCACTGAACAAACAGGTTCAGTTAACTCATTTCAATCTAAACGTTTTTGTACCACAATAAAGTAGAACATTTATCCGGTCTGGATAGGATATCTGAGGTTTAATGAGGAAAGGAATTGTGGAAACACAGCGGCACTGGCCAGAATCTTCGAATCCTCCTTTGATATGGGATTGGTGACAGAGGACTGGAAGGCTGTAAATGTTACACCCTATTTAAAAAGAGGAGAGGTTGGACAAACCCTGTAACTACTGACCAGTCAGTCTAATGTTGATAGTTGAAAACTTCTGGAGTCCGTAACCCAGCACAAAGTATTTCTTGCCTGTAAAATCATGGTTAATAAATGACAAGCAGCATAGATGGGTTAATGGAAAATCATTTTCTAATCTTGATCGAGTTCGTTGAGGACGTAACTGTGAGTGTTAATGAGAATAGCGTGTTTCGTGTAATGGGATCAGAGAATCATCGTGAGGTTAAGGCACAGAAAGAGGCCACTTTGCACGGTATTGCTGTGCCAGCCGATAAACGATCCACTATTCTAATCCCACCATCCAGCATTTGGCCAATAACCCTGAAGATTGTGGCACCTGAGCTGCATATCCAGACTCCTTCTGAATGGGTAGAGTGTCCCTGCCTCAACTACCCTTTCAGGCAGTGAGTTACAGCCTCACACCAAAGCAAGAGACCCAATGCTAAGCCTTGCAGAACGCCGCTGGAAACATCCCTCCTGACTCTAAAATACCTGTCAACAATTACCCTTTGTTTCCTGCCACTGAGCCAATTTCCTATTTCTGGGTGAACAGGTGTTTCCTCAACTCCCCTCTAATCTTTCCATCAATCATTTTAAATCTATGCCCCCTCATCACTGATCTCTCTGCTAATGTGATTATACCCTTCACCTCCACTCTATCCAGGCCCCTAAAAATATATACATTTCAATCAGATCTCCCCTCAGCCTTCTCTGTTCCAAGAAGAACAACCCCAGCCTATCCAATCATTCCACATAGCTGCATTTTTCCAGTCCTGGCAACATCCTCGTAAATCTCCTCTATGCCCTCTCTATTGCAATTACATCCTTTCTGTAATGAGGTGACCAGAACTGCACAAAATATTCAAGTTATGGTCTACCCAAAGAGTTATACAGTTCCAGCATAACCTCCCTGCTTTTGTATTCTATACCTCGGCTAATAAAGGAAAGGATTCCGTATGCCTTCTTAACCATCTAATCAACCTGTCCTGCTACTTCGGGGATCTGTGGACATTGACTCCAAAGTTCCCTCACTTCCTCTGCACGTCCCAGTATTTTCCCATTAATCGTGCATCCCTTTGCTTTGTTTGAACTCCTCAATTTGCATCGCCTCATTCTTAATCAGGTGGAATCCCATTTGCCACTTTTCTGCCATCGATATCTTCCTGCAACCGACAGCAATCCTCCTCGCTATCTACCACACGGCAAATCTGTGTGTCATCGACAAAACTCTTGATCATGCTTCTACATTTACGTCCAAGTCATTAATATATACCACAAAAAGCAGGGGACTCAGTCCTGAGCCCTGTGGAACACCATTGGAAACAGTCCGAAGGTCTGTCTGAAACAGTCCGGGGTTCCGAAGAAGGGTCACTGACCCGAAACGTTAACTCTGCTTCTCTTTCCACAGATGCTGCCAGAGCTGCTGAGTGATTCCAGCATTTCTTGTTTTTGTTTCAGATTTCCAGCATCCGCAGTATTTTACTTTTATTATATTGGAAACAGCCCTCCAGTCAATAAAACACCCATCAACAATTGCCCTTTGTTTCCTGCCAATGAGCCAATTTTGTATCATCCTTGCTGTATTTCCCAGGATTCCATGGGATTTTATTTTTTTTAACCAGTCTGACATGTGGGACCTTGTCAAAAGCCTTGCTTAAATCCATGTAGACCACATGAACTGCACTACCCTCATCTATCTTCCTTGTTACTTCTTCAAAAAATTCAATCAAGTTGGTCAAACGAGAGCGTCCCTTAACAAATCCATGCTGACTATCCTTGATTAGCCTGTGCCTTTCTAAGAGACAGTTTATCCTGTCTCTCATTATAGATTCCAATAATTTGCCCACTACTGAGGGTAGACTGACTGGACTGTAATTTTTCATTCTAACCCTGGGGTCCTTTATAAACAGAGGTTCAATGTTAACAGGACTCCAATCCTCTGGCACCACACCTGTACCCAGTGAGGACTGGAAAATGATGGTCAGACCCTCTGCTATTTCTTCTCTTGCTTCTTTTAACAGCATAGGATGCATTTTATCTGGATCTGGTGACTTATCAACTTTCAAGGATGCTAATCCCATTAATACCTCCTCTCGCCCTAAGTATATCACATCAAATACTTCATATTCCTCCTTCTTAGCTACAATATCTGCATCATACCCCTCTTTGTAACGTGAAACACGAAGTATTCATTATGAACCATACCAACATGTTCCACCCCTGCACCTGCATATGCAATTATGTATATACACTTTTGTGAACAGACTTTCAAAAGGCTTGTGATCAAATGGCATTTCATAGACCTGTTATGAAAATGGAACACATGGATTAATGTGACAGTGATAGTGTGGATATGACACTGACTCAGGGACAGAAAGCAGAGAGAAGTAGTGAACAGTCATTGTTCAGACTGGTGGAGGAGGGGGAGTATACAGTGCAATTTCTCAGGGGTCAGTATTAGAACCAGTACTCTTCCTGACATACAGATAAATAGATGCATGACAAAGACTTACGTGTGAAGAGCAGAGTCTCAACATTTGCATAAGCCAGGGAAATTATAAATGTAGTAACCAGTGTGAAGGATAGTAGCTGCTTCAGGAGGACATGGACAGTCAGATGGTGAAATGAGAATACACATGGCGAATGAAATTTAACACATAGAATTGGGGAAGTGATTATTTTGTGAGGGAGAATAAGGGGAGTGAATAGAAACTAAACTGCACCATTTAAAAGATGGTACCGGAGCACAGAGACTGGGTGCGTATGTACACAAATCTTCAAGGGTGGCCGGATAAGTTCTGAAGATTTTAAAAAGGCATCCGGGATCCTTAGCTTTATAACCAGAAGCAAAGAATTTAAAAAACCACAAGAACATTCTGCTAAGACTAGAAATGAATGTTTGAGCCTCAGCTGAGATATTGTGTCCAATTCTGGACACCACACTTTATGAAGATTCCAAGGTCTTGTAGATGGTGCCTCGGTGTTATACTAGAATGGTAACAGGGATGAGGGACTTCAGTTATGTGGAGAGAAGCTGGGATTGTTCTCCGTAGAGCAGAGAAGCTAAAAGGGAGATTTAATAGAGGGGCTTAAAATAATGATGTGTTTTGCTAGAATAAATAAAGAGAAGCTGGTTTCACTGGATGAAGGGTCAGTAACCAGAGAAAACAGTTTAATGTTGATTAACAAACAAACAGAGGAGAGATGAGCAGATTTTCATTTCTTTACACAGCTAGTGTTTATGATTTGGAATGCAGTTCCTGAAAGCGTTGTGGAAGCAGATTTAACAGAAACTTTCAAAAGGGAATTGGATCAGTACTAACAGGATGATTTACTGGACTGGGAGAAAAGAACAGGGGAGAAGAATAATTGAAAATCTCCTTCAAACAGCTGGAACTGGTACGATATGTTAAATAGTCTCCTCCTGTGCTGTGTGATTCTTTGAGTGTCTGATAACAGAAACCATTGAGTACGTATCTCATGTGTACAATTGACATTCAGCAGTTTTTAATCCCGAGATTAATTGTTACTTGTTTTCTGATGAAGACAACAGCAGAAAGACAGACACAAGGGGCTGGTGAGATAAATTGTGTTGATAATTTGTTTATTGGGTTATGACGTCTCTCTCTCTTATCACAGACCTCGCCTGGTTTCAATCCGTCAATTACAAACTCATTGCTTTTATTCGTATTTTATTTCCTGTTTATTTATTCTCAGGATATGGGTGATACTGACAAGGCCAGCATTACTTCCCCATCCCTGGTTACCATGAAAAAATGGTGAATCTTGAACCACTGCAGTCCCTGTGGTTCTAACAAACAAAATAACATTTAGTATTTTGATGAGGCAGTTTCATCACTGGACCGTTCAGAATGAGTTAGGTTTGAACATGAGGATGAGAGTTTTAAAATCAAGATGTTGCCAGAGCAGGGGCCAATGTAGGTCAACGAGCACTGGAGTGATGGATGAACGGGACTTGCTTTGAGTTTAGATACAGGCAGCAGAGTTTTAGATGAACAAATATTTGTGGCAGAGTCAGTACAGGTTAGATGCAGTGTAAAGCTCACTCTACACTGTGCCCATCAAACACTGCCATGAAAGGTATAGCACGGCTAAGATACAGAATAAAGCTCACTCTGCACAGTCCCCCATTAAATACTCCCAGGACAGGTACAGCACTGGGGTTGGCTGCTGCCTAATTGGAGGTGCTGAGTAGTTAACGAGGTTCAGCTGCCTGTGGCTGTGTGAAGAGGCTGGAAGCTGTGTGACTGCTGCAAGAGGGAGAAACTGAGATTGAAGGAAAGTTTTTTCCATTGGCAACAGGAGTCTGGGGAAAGAGGAGGGGAGAGCAGCTAATTAGATAGCTATTTCAAAGAGACAGTACTGACATAATGGGCTGAAAAGCCTCCTTCTGTGCTGCACCAATCTCTAATTCTATGAACAAGAGACAGAGAGTGAAGTGAGTGAGGGAGAGAGAGAGAAAAAACGTGAAAGAGGGAAAGGTCAATAGGAAGTGCGAAAAAATCGTGTTTGCATCACTTTTTCAGCAGAGGAGTCATGATTTGCCCGTCCCCGTTCCTGTTGAGACAGGTGACACACAAACGTCCTGCTGCCTCCTCATTTCCATGCATTCTACGCACACCACAAAGCGACCCGCGCTGCTGTCTGTCTGCAAGTTTAACAGGGGCCTAACTGTGTGTGAGGCTGGCTCGTGTTTCAGCCAGGCTTCAGCTCTTAAAGACAGTCTGTCCCTCTTAACGGGAAGTTGTACTGAATCACAGGAGGCTGCTGTTGCTGATTGGGAACGCTGCAATTGGAGACAAGGCAAATGGAATACTACGACAGAGAGAGGGCTCTGTTGTTCACGGATGTGATGCTGGAGGCCTTAGTCATGGTGGGTGACAGGAGTAGAGAGGCCATGTTTCCTTGGGGTGTGCTGGAGACACTCAAGGAACGTCCTCCGAATGGAATGGGAGCAGGAGGCCAGGGAGATCAATGCAAGATGTCTGGCCCCGAGGACTTGGCAGCAGAGCCAGAAGAAGTTTAATGAGCTTACACGGGTGGTCAATGTCAGTGAATTTATCTCCACATGGCATCTCCTACCCCCAACACCACCAACCTCTCACACTGCTCAATGTACCACACCCCCATCACTCACCCATCAGCAGTCCCTAACACTCAGGACTCATACCTAATATTCACATACTCCACCTCACCATCACACACCTTCAAATGATACCAGCCTCACACCCACCTCTCACTGCCTCCACATAGCTCCAGCTATTCAGCTATGGCAGGCACATCACCCAAACACAGTGCAACACAATCACTGACATTCTGCCCTCTCTCTTACAGGACAAGGTGGCCCATAATCACAGGGAGCTGCAGTGATCCGGTGGGGGCCTGGCATACCTTCATCCCCTGAGCCTGAGGGAGGAGATGGTTCTCCATATCATGGGACCGGCTGTGACAGAGCCCGTGGTATCCGCCATCACCGACAGCATTCAGGATGATGCTATGTTCCTGCCTTATGTCCCTTCTTAACTCCCAATTCCCCCTCATCCTGCTGGGATGGGATGATGTACAAGCTGCAGATGATGGGACCATGGACCTCCTGCTTTCCATCACATCCCCAATCCCTCAACCCAACCCTCCCCCTCTGATTTTATACTTTCCAATCATAACCCAAAACTGCCAGCTTCCCAGTCACAGCAGATCCAGGAGACAGAGAGAGAGAGAGCAGCAGCACAGCACTGATGGTGAAACCCCATCACTTGGTCTGATACTCATAGTCATCAGATCAAATACTTACACTGTGTGGACCTTAGAGGCTGGTATAGCTTCGGAATCTGCACATGGTGAGTAACCGAGCACGAGTGATGTGCAGCCAGGCCAGGGGGAAAGGATAGTTCATGTGTCAGCTCACCGGAGGGTGAGGTCACAAACGAGTTACAATACACAGGACTCAGATAAGAACATTGCTGGAACTGCATACAGGAGAATGCTGATGGACATGTACACTGAGAGACTTTGTCAATTGACAGGCCTGTCAGACAGTCTGTTATCACTGTCAAGGAACATGGAGGAGTCTGGCTCCAACATCACACAGGACATTGCACTGAGTTTGAAGCCCATTCATTCCCCTGTGGAAGTGGTCACTAACTCCATGACAGCACTAGCGGACTTAGCCCTGATACAGTGTCTGGTGAACATTGTCTCAGCTTCCACTGCAGCACAGACGGCAGACAGCCAACGTCTCAGTGCTGCAGTGGAAGCTCAGACTGAGGTCATGAGATCCATGTTTGTTGCCATGCAGGATCAGACTGCTGTCAACATGGCTGTGGATGTCAATGTTCAAAGGGGTTTGCAGGCTCTCACAGCAGTCCACCAATCTTTGATCCAGTAGATTACTCGGATTACTGAGGTGTCGCCCCGTGGCAGTGACAGTGTCTCCTTGGAGCATGAACCTGCTGTCCTCTCTCAGGATGACAGTATTTGTTCTCCCTTCACTGTCACTCCACCAGTGTCCTTGCTGTTACCCATCAGCCAGCCCAGGCTGCTGCTGTCCATGTCGTGGTTGTGCAGTCTGAATCCGAGGCCTCAAGGCCCAGATCTGCTCGAGGACGTCCTGCAAGGCCACCTGCAGTCTCCCCAGTGAAAGTCAGCAGCCTTCCACCAGCCGTGCTGCAGTCATTGGGGAAACACTGTGCAGGAGCACTAGGCACGTCGAGGGAACCCACAAGACAGGCACTAAGGGAATACACAGGGGTGCATAGTTCAGTTTTGTTTGTATAATTGGATGTGTTGTTGGATAAAGATGTTAATGAAAAGGTTTTTGCTGGTGGTTTTTGCTGTGATGGGGCGTCTCAGGTGGGTGTAATGGTGGAGAATGGGGATCCATGGTGGGAAATGGAAGTTGTCCTGTGGGAACCGGAATCTTAGCAGGGACTCTCCGAAAGCCTGTCCGTGTCGAAGGCATCCAGGAAATATCCTCCCTGCCTCCTGCTCCTCCTCCTGAGGTTTCCTGCGGATTCCTGGTGCCAATGCCTGTGGCCTCATGATGGTGATGATATGAAGGGTGCAGCAGAACACCATGAACTTGGACACCTGCTCCAGTGTGTACTGGAGGGCTCCCCTCAGGCGGTTCGTACAGTGGAAGCATTGCTTCATCACACCGATGGTCTGTTCCACCTTGTTCCTGATGACTCCATTGCTCAGGTTATACACATGCTAATTGTGTGAGGTTGGTTGGCGGTGGGAGGTGGTTTGGGGGAGTAGAAACATGAGCTGTGTCTGTGGGGGGTTTCCTTTGTCTCCGAGGTGTCACATCCTGGTTCTGCATGGAGACTCGATGTGTAGGGACCGGCTGACTGCTTCAGAATGAAGGTATGGTGGCTGCTGCCAGGTTAGTGGACATTCACCAACATGAGGTACTGGGCATGCTCACACACGAACTGTACATTAATGGAGTGAGATTTCTTTCAGTTCCTGAACCACAACCCGTTGACATGGGAACAACACAGAGCCACCTACACCATCAGGAATCCGCTATCCTGACAAAGCCATGGGATCTCTCATCCTGATTCTCCCTGCTGATGGAGAAAATGATGACATAGATGGTCACCCTCACCTCCCAGAATTATCAATGGACAACAGACAGGCCTAGTAACTACTGGTCAGTTAGTTTATCATCTGCGGTGTGGAAGGTTTTAGAAATAATCAGGGATAAAACAGCATTCATCTGGACAGGTTTGAATTAATTAAGGATAGCCAGCACAGATTTACAAAAGGAAAGTCATGCTTGCCAAATCTATTTGGATTTTTTGATGATGTAACAGAGAAAGTTGATGATGGATGTCGTCTCTATTGAGTTGAAGAATGTGTTTGATAAAATACCACATAAGAGATTAATTACCAAAAGAAAAGTCTCATGGAATGGGAGGGTCAGTGTCCAATTGGATAACCAATAAGTGGCTTATGTACAGAAAACAGTGTGTCATAGTAAATGGCTGTTTTCCCTACTGCAGCATGTTGGATTGTGGGTGTTTCCCCAGGGTCAGTGCTCGGGCCATTGTTTTATGTTGCTGTGTATAATTGATCTGGATCTAGAATACAGAGTAGAATTTCAAAATCTGCCTCTGATATCAAACTTAGAGCTGTGGCAAACAGTGAGGATGTTGATAACCAACTGCAACAGGACACAGATAGGTGAGTAGAATGGGCAGACAAGTGGCAGATGGAAGTGTGAGACAAGTGTGAGGTGTTGCATTGTGACTGTAGGGGTAGGAAAGCAATACAGAATTAATAGCACAGTTCTAGTCAGTGTGCAGGAACAGAGAGACCTGTGGGTGCATGTGTATCCATCTTTAAAGGTGACAGGACATATTGAGAGAGTGGTTCGTAAAACACATATAATCTTGGATTTCATAAATAAAGGTATTGAGTACACAAGCCGAGAAGTTCTGATTAATGTTTAAAAATGTCTCGTTAGGTCTCAGCTGGACGATTGTGTCCAATTCTGGTCACTACACTTCAGAAAGATTGTGAAGGTCCTTGAAATGGTGCAGAGGAGATTTAACAGAATGGTTCCAGGGATGGAGGATCTATGTTATTAGGTTAGGTTACAAGATTTGGTCAGGCTTGGATAATTTAGACAAGGAAAACCTGTTCCCATTAACTGATGGAAGAAGGATTAGTGACACAGATTGAAGGTTTTGGACAAGGAATGCAGGGGGAATATGTGGAAAAAATGTTTTTATGCAGCGGGTGTTAATGATCTGGAACTCACTGCCCACAAGTTTAGTTTAGTTTAGAGATACAGCACTGAAACAGACCCTTCGGCCCACCGAGTCTGTGCCGACCATCAACCACCCATTTATACTAATCCTACACTAATTCCATATTCCTACCACATCCCCACCTGTCCTTATATTTCCCTACCATCTACCTATTGCTAATGGCCAATTTACCTATCAACCAGCAAGTCTTTGGCATGTGGGAGGAAACCGGAGCACCCGGAGGAAACCCACGCAGACACAGGGAGAACTTGCAAACTCCACACAGGCAGTACCTAGAATTGAACCCGGGTGGTGGAAGCAGAGAAAATCAGTTATTTCAAAGGAATGCTGATGGGCACTTGAAGGAAACTGATTTGCTGCCGGTATTGGGACATTGGGGCATTGGGACTGACTGGATTGCTCCATGCAGTGACAGCATTGACATGATGGACCGACTGACCTCCTTCAGTGCCGTAAGTGACTGCATCACCCTCAATGACTCTTTGTTGGATATGTCTCCCGCTCCTGCCTTAAAAGATCCAAATACATAGAAGTTCAATGAAACTGTGACCTTAACAGCCACTGACAGCTCCGTCCTCACCCTGGTGCGAGGCTCCAGGTTGTGCTACAGGAGGTAACACAGTTCTATGATCAACTCCTTATTGAATCAGAGTCACCTCACACACTGCTCCTGGGTTAGGTGTAGGTAGGAAAAGTGCTCTTGGAAAACCCGGGGCGTTTATTTTTATTCTTTCATGGATGTGGGCATTGCAGGCCAGGCCAGCATTTATTGGCCATCCCGAATTGCCCATTCCTAACTCGCCCTTGAACTGAGTGGCTTGCTGGGCCATTTCGAGGGCATATAAGAGTCAACCACATTGCCGTGGATCTGGAGTCACATGTAGGCCAGACCAGGTAAGAACAGCAGATTTCCTTCTCTAAAGGTCATTAGTGAACCAGATGGGTTTTTAAAAACAATCCACAATGGTTTCGTGGCCGTCATTAGACTGGCTTTAAAATTTCTGATTTATTAATTTAATTCAAATTCCACCTTCTGCTGTGGTGGGATTCGAACCCATGTCCCCAGAGCAATGCCTCGGTCTCTGGGTTATTAGTCCAGTGACAATACCAGTACGCCACCACCTCCCCTTCAGGGTAGGGCAGAGCCCTCTCCTCCTCCCTCTTTACAGAGCTTGCCCTCTCTGCAGCCTCTACTCCATGTGTTGGTCATGTTACAGACACAGAAACATTGGAACTACAATCCCTAGAACTCTTCCAGAGTTGGGTCACCATATCCTCTGGCCTCCATGAATGTCTGCAGCAGCTCACAACACAACCTGCAGAAAACCATCCACGACCCCTCCAATAACTTTGCAATAGCAGAACTAAGTCTAAAGTCCCTCACCTGTAAATTGGATGCCTGGTCCTTTTAAATAACACTAGAGGGGGTTACTCGTGCTGATGAATGTATGTTCAGCTGAGAGTGACTAACACAGGCGGTCAGTGGACAGGCACAGACCAAGTTTCAAAGACGTACATCAAAGCTGCTGGCATGGCTGATTGGTGTCACTTCAAACTCCTCCTCACACTAGCAGCACACGCTTGGGGAACTGGGGCAAGAGCTCAGACCAGCCTGGAGCACTGGCAGTGACAAGCAGCTCAGTTCCTACCATTTTATGGATCCAAACTTCCATGTCATTGGGGTCAGTGGCGTTATAGAGCTGAAAATTGTGGCCAAAGAAACCTACAGAGAAAAATTAATTTACTTTTAAAGATAATCGAAAAGAGTAGAATGCCAAAAGGAACATGAGAATGGTCAGGGGAATGGGACTAATCATAGGGGTGAGGTCATGGTGGGAGTCAAACACAAGAATGAGAATATTAAAATTAAGGTGTTGACAGACTGGGAACCAATGTAGATCAGTGAGCACAGGGGTGATGGGTGATCGGGATGTGGTGTGAGTTAGGATACAGGCAGCAGATTTCTGGATGGGCTTTGCTTTTTGGAGGTTTATAACTGGGAGGGTAAACAGGATAGAATTGGAATAATCAAGTGCGGATTTAACAATGACTTGCATGATGGTTCATGCAGCAGATTGGCTGAGGCAGAGCAGGAGACGGGTGATATTACAGAGGTGGTAGTCGGCAGGTGTGGTGATGGTGAGAATATGGAGATTAGCTCAGCTCAGGTTTAAAAGAATACAGATGTTGTAAGCCATTTTGGGCGGCACAGTGGTGCAGTGGTTAGCACCGCAGCCTCACAGCTCCAGGGACCCGGGTTCAATTCTGGGTACTGCCTGTGTGGAGTTTGCAAGTTCTCCCTGTGTCTGCGTGGGTTTTCTCCGGGTGCTCCGGTTTCCTCCCACAAGCCAAAATACTTGCAGGTTGATAGGTAAATTGGCCATTATAAATTGTCACTAGTATAGGTAGGTGGTAGGGAAATATAGGGACAGGTGGGGATGTTTGGTAGGAATATGGGATTAGTGTAGGATTAGTATAAATGGGTGGTTGATGTTCGAGACAGACTCGGTGGGCCGAAGGGCCTATTTCAGTGCTGTTTCTCTAATCTAATCTGGTGCAGCCTCAGTCATTGGCCAGTGAGGGGTATGGGTTCACAAATAGGGGTTGGAGTTTCCGATGGAGACCAATGTCACTGGCTTCAGTCTTCGAAAAAAATTAAGTTCCAGATCAGTATTTGTGAAACAGGGTTTACATACCTCATCGCTGGAGCTGGAGTCTTACCTGGGCAGCAACAGAAGCAAAGATGAGAGAGTAATTTACACAAACCCTAATACAGTTAGCAATGGTTGATAAGGGTAATAGCTGGAGATAAATGTTTATAAGGGATACCAAAAGCAGCAAGGGCAGAGTAAATCACAAGTACAGTAATGCAGCTAACATGGTTTATAGAATGAAGATAAAAGCAAAATACTGTGGATGCTGGAAATCTGAAATAAAACAAGAAATACAGGAACCACTCAGCAGGTCTGGCAGCATCTGTGGAAAGAGAAGCAGAGTTAACGTTTCGGGTCAGTGACCCTTCTTTGGAACTAGCAAATATTAGAAATGTCAAAGGTTATAAGCAAGTGAGCAGGGGGTGGGGCAAGAGATAATAAAGGAGAAGGTGCCGATTGGACAAGGCTACGTAGCTGACCAAGAGGTCATGGAGCAAAGGCAAACAATATGTTAATGGTGTGTTGAAAGTTGATGTTCAGTGGAACACTGCAGCAAGCCCAGGATAGAGATGTGAGCATGAGAGCAGGGGGGAGTGTTGAAATGGCAAGCAACCGAATAGAGGAACAGCATCTCATTTACCAATTGGGCACACTACAGCCTGCCGGACTGAACATTGAGTTCAATAATTTCAGAGCATGTTGGGCCCCCCATTTTACTTTTATTTTTAGTTATTTTTTCTTTTTTCTTTTTTACATTTTTTACAATTTTTTTCTTTTGTTTAACTCATTTCATCGTAGTTTGTTCAATTTGCTTATCCACTGTTTTTTCATGTTTGTACTTGCTGCTGTTCAATCTTCAGTCCGTGAACACCCTATCTGTACTAATGCTTTGTCTTTCAACACACCATTAACATATTGTTTGCCTTTGCTCCATGACCTCTTGGTCAGCTATGTGGCCTTGTCCAATCTACACCTTCTCCTTTGTTATCTCTTGCCCCAGCCCCACCTCACTTGCTTATAACCTTTGACATTTCTAATAGTTGCCAGTTCCGAAGAAGGGTCACAGACCCGAAACGTTGACTCTGCTTCTCTTTCCACAGATACTGCCAGACCTGCTGAGTGGTCCCAGCATTTCTTGTTTTTGTTTCAGATTTCCAGCATCCGCAGTATTTTGCTTTTATTTTAGAGTTTTATATAGTTCCATGATAACCTCCCTGTTCTTATATTCCATGCCTCGACTAATAAAGGCAAGCATCCCACATGCCTTCCTAACCACCATATCCACCTGTGCTGCTGCCTTCAGAGATCGATGGACAAGTATACCAAGGTCCCTCCGACCTGCTGTACTTCCGAGTGTACTATCCATTGCATATTCCCTTGCCTTGTTCGTCCTCCCGAAATGCATTACCTCACGCTTTTCAGGATTAAATTCCATTTATAGAATGAAGAGTTGGATATAGAGACTGACAAGGAGCACCAACAATAGCGAGGATGGGATCGTAAATGTGTTGTATAATCCTCAGTGCACGATAGATCCTAGAGTCTAATGGTAGCAGATCATAATATATAGAAAGAATGTAAAGATGCCAGGATAAACTCCTGCCCATTGTTGTAACATTCCAATCTATTGTTCTCAGATTCTGATCTATCCTCTCCCTCTCTCTGGCGCCGCTGATACCTGTTAGTGACGGGGATGATGCTCCCGATGACACTATGGGATAACACATTGAATTGAGTCCCTTATTAATAGTAGATGAAAAACCTCCAGTGACACATTTAGGGTCCACAGTGATTGACATTAATTATAGTTGCTGAACAAACAAGTTCAGTTAGCACCTTTCATTCCAACACCTTTTACACCACAATAAAGTAGAAAATATACCCTGTATGGATGGGATGTGTGAGGGCTGCTGAGGGAAGGAATGGTGGAAATAGCAGAGGCACTGTCCAGAATCTTCCAATCCCCCTTGGATATGGGAGTGATGACAGAGGACTGGAGGGCTGTAAATGTTACACCCTGATTAGAAACGGAAAGATGGAGTAAACCCTGTAATTACTGACCAGTCAGACAAGAATCACTACTGGGGAAATTTCTTGGGGTCACAACCCAGGAGAAAAATATTAGTTTCTTAGAAAATCATAGGATAACAAACAACAAGCAGCAGGGGTCTGGTAATGACACATCATGTTTGGTAAATTTCAACAACAATTTATATTCATATGGCACCTTTAACATAATGAAATTTCCCAAGGTTCTTCACGGAATCATTATGAAGCAAAGCATTGCACTATAACACAACATGAGATATTCGGTTAAAGCTAGGTCGAAGAAGTATGTTTTAAGGGGTGTCTTCAAGGATGAAAGCGAGGTGGAGAAACAGAGAGGTGAAGGGAGGGTATTTCAGAACTTGGAGCCTCATTAACTGAAGGTGCTAGTGGTGGAGCGATGAAAATCGGGGATGCACAAGAGGCAAGAATTAGAGGTGTGCAAGTATCTCGGTGGGTTGTGGGGCTGGAGGAACTTACAGAGATAGGGAGGGGTGAGGCCCTGGAGGGTTCTGAAAACATGGATGAGAATTTTAAAACCAAGACATTGCTTGACTGGGAGCCAATGTCGGTCAGTGATAGATTAGGAGGACTTGGTGTGAGCTAGGACATGGACAGAAGAGTTTTGGATGACCTCATGTTTACAGAGAGTAGAATGTGGGAGATCAGCCAGGAGTGAGTTGGAATAGTCACATCCAGAGTGACGAAGACATGACTCACAGAATTGTTACAGCACAGAAGGCCATTCAGTCCATCATGTTTGCATCAGCTGTCAGAAAGAGCAATTCACCTAGTACCATTCCCCCGCCTTCTCCGCATAACCCAGAACATTCTTCCTTTTCATATAACAGTCTAATTCCTTTTTGAATCCTTCAATTGAACCTGTCTCCACCACATTCTCAAGCTGTGCATTCCAGATCTTAACCACTCGCTGTGTAAAACAGTGTTCCCTCATGTCACTTTTTCTTCTTTGACCCATTACTTTAAATCTGTGCCCTCTCGTTCTTGATCCTTTCACGAGCGGGAACAGTTTATTTCTATCTATTCTGTCCAGACTCCTCATGATTTTGAACACCTCTATCAAATCAATTCACCTCTCAGCCTTCTCTTCTCCAAGCAGAATGATCCTAACCTCTCCAGTCTATCTTCATAACTGAAATCCCGCATGCCTGGAAGCATTCTCATGGATCTTTTCTGTACTCTCTCCAATGCCCTCACCACCTTCTTAAAGTGTGGTGCCCAGAATTGGTCGCAAAACTTCAGCTGAGGCTGAATCAGTGTCTTATATAAGTTCAACATAACTTCTTTGCTCTTGGACTCTATGCCCCTATTAATCAAGCCCAGGATACTGTATGCTTTATTAACAGCTCTCTCAACCTCTCCTGCCACCTTCAATGGTTTATGCACATATACACCTCGGTCCCTCTGCTGCTGCACCTCCTTTCGAACGGTACCCTTTATTTTACATTATCCCTCAATATTCTTCCTACCAAAATGAATCACTTCAAATTTCACTGCATTGAAATTCATCGACCACCTGCCTGCCCATTCCACCAAGTTGTCTAAGTCCTTTTGAAATTCAACACCATCCTCCTCACATTTCACAATGCTTCCAAGTTTGGTATCATCTGCAAACTTTGAAATTGAGCCCTGTACACCATGGTCTAGATCAGTAATCTTCTTTGGCCTCCTTGTCTCGAGAGACACTGGGTATGCGCCTAGAGGTGGTCAGTGTTTTGTGGAGCTGCGCCTGAAGTGGCTACAAAGGCCAATTCTAGAGAGACAGACTCTTGCACTGGCGCTGCAGATAAAATTGGTTGTCGAGGCTGTTTCACAGTTGGTTCTCTCCTTGCACTTCTGTCTTTTTTCCTGCCAACTGCTAAGTCTCTTTGACTCGCCACTCTTTAGCCCCACCTTTATGGCTATCGAACAGCTCTGGCGATCACTGACAACTAACTCCCACCACTTGTGGTCAATGTCACGGGACTTCATGTCGCGTTTGCAGACGTCTTTAAAGCGGAGACACAGACAGACAGTGGGTCTGACACCAGTGACGAGCTCGCTGTACAATGCGTCCTTGGGGATCCGACCATCTTCCATGCGGCTCACATGGCCAAGCCATCTCTAGCGCCGCTGGCTCAGTAGGGTGTATATTCTGGGGATGTGTGGCCGCCTCGAGGACTTCCACATTGGAGATACGGTCCTGCCACCTGATGTCAAGGATTCTCCAGAGGCAGCGAAGATGGAATGAGTTGAGATGTCACTCTTGTAATATCAGGAAAATCAAGGGTCCCAACACTGATCCCTGAGGACCTCCAGCCTTTCCTCCAGCCCAAAAAACATCCACAAGCTACTTTCTTTCCTGTCACTCAGGCAAATCCGTATCCATGTTATTACTGTCCCTTTTCATTCATGAACTATAAGTTTGCTCACAAGTCTGTTACAAAGAACAAAGAACAAAGATAATTACAGCACAGGAACAGGCCCTTCCGCCCTCCAAGCCAGCGCCGATCCAGATCCTCTCTCTAAACATGTCGCCTATTTTCTAAGGTTCTGTATCTCTTTTCTTCCTGCCAATTCATGTATCTGTCTAGATACATCTTAAAAGACGCCATCGAGCCTGCATCTACCACCTCCGCTGGCAACGCGTTCCAGGCACCCACCACCTTCTGCGTAAAGAACTTTCCACGCATATCCCCCCTAAACATTTCTCCTTTCACTTTGAACTCGTGTCCTCTAGTAATTGAATCCCCCACTCTGGGAAAAAGCCTCTTGCTATCCACCCTGTCTATACCTCTCATGATTTTGTACACCTCAATCAGGTCCCACCTCAACCTCCGTCTTTCTAATGAAAATAATCCTAATCTACTCAACCTGTCTTCATAGCTAGCGCCCTCCATACCAGGCAACATCCTGGTGAACCTCCTCTGCACCCTCTCCAAAGCATCCACATCCTTTTGGTAATGTGGCGACCAGAACTGTACGCAGTATTCCAAATGTGGCCGAACCAAAGTCCTATACAACTGTAATATGACCTGCCAACTCTTGTACTCAATACCCCGTCCGATGAAGGAAAGCATGCCGCATGCCTTCTTGACCACTCTATTTACCTGCGTTGCCACCTTCAGGGAACAGTGGAACTGAACACCCAAATCTCTCTGGACATCAATTTTCCCCAGGACTTTTCCATTTACTGTATAGTTCACTCTTGAATTGGATCTTCCAAAATGCATCACCTCTCATTTGCCCTGATTGAACTCCATCTGCCATTTCTCTGCCCAACTCTCCAATCTCACTATATTCTGCTGTGTTCTCTGACAGTCCCCTTCACTATCTGCTACTCCACCAATCTTAGTGTCGTCTGCAAACTTGCTAATCAGTCCACCTATACTTTCCTCCAAATCATTAATGTATATCACAAACAACAGTGGTCCCAGCACGGATCCCTGTGGAACACCACTGGTCACACGTCTCCATTTTGAGAAACTCCCTTCTACTGCTACTCTCTGTCTCCTGTTGCCCAGCCAGTTCTTTATCCATCTAGCTAGTACACCTTGGACCCCATGCGCCTTCACTTTCTCCATCAGCCTGCCATGGGGAACCTTACCAAACGCCTTACTGAAGTCCATGTATATGACATCGACAGCCCTTCCCTCATCAATCAAATTTGTCACTTCCTCAAAGAATTCTATTAAGTTGGTAAGACATGACCTTCCCTGCACAAAACCATGTTGCCTATCACTGATAAGCCCATTTTCTTCCAAATGGCAATAGATCCTATCCCTCAGTATCTTCTCCAGCAGCTTCCCTACCACTGACGTCAGGCTCACCGGTCTATAATTACCTGGATTATCCCTGCTACCCTTCTTAAACAAGGGGACAACATTAGCAATTCTCCAGTCCTCACCCGTGTTTAAGGATGCTGCAAAGATATCTGTTAAGGCCCCAGCTATTTCCTCTCTCACTTCCCTCAGTAACCTGGGATAGATCCCATCCGGACCTGGGGGCTTGTCCACCTTAATGCCCTTTAGAATACCCAACACTTCCTCCCTCCTTATGCCGACTTGACCTAGTGTAATCAAACATCTGTTCCTAACCTCAACATCCGTCATGTCCCTCTCCTCGGTGAATGCCGATGCAAAGTGCTCGTTTAGAATCTCACCCATTTTCTCTGAGTCCAAGCATAACATTCCTCCTTTGTCCTTTAGTGGGCCAATCCTTTCTCTAGTTACCCTCTTTCTCCTTATATATGAATAAAAGGCTTTGGGATTTTCTTTAACCCTGTTTGCTAAAGATATTTCATGACCCCTTTTAGCCCTCTTAATTCCTCGTTTCAGATTGGTCCTACATTCCCGATATTCTTTCAAAGCTTCGTCTTTCATCAGCCGCCTAGACCTTATGTATGCTTCCTTTTTCCTCTTAGCTAGTCTCACAATTTCACCTGTCATCCATGGTTCCCTAATCTTGAAAATTTCTATCCTTCATTTTCACAGGAACATGTCTCTCCTGCACGCTAATCAACCTCTCTTTAAAAGCCTCCCACATATCACATGTGGACTTACCTTCAAACAGCTGCTCCCAATCTACATTTCCCAGCTCCTGCCGAATTTTGGTATAGTTGGCCTTCCCCCAATTTAGCACTCTTCCTTTACGACCACTCTCATCTTTGTCCATGAGTATTTTAAAGCTTACGGAATTGTGATCACTATTCCCAAAGTAGTCCCCTACTGAAACTTCAACCACCTGGCCGGGCCCATTCCCCAACACCAGGTCCAGTATGGCCCCTTCCCGAGTTGGACTATTTACATACTGCTCTAGAAAACCATTCTGGATGCTCCTTACAAATTCTCCTCCATCTAGACCTCTAACACTAAGTGAATCCCAGTCAATGTTGGGAAAATTAAAATCTCCTATCACCACCACCCTGTTGCTCCTACATCTTTCCATAATCTGTTTACATATTTGTACCTCTATCTCACGCTCGCTGTTGGGAGGCCTGTAGTACAGCCCCAACATTGTTACCGCACCCTTCCTATTTCTGAGTTCTGTACATATTGCCTCACTGCTCGAGTCCTCCATAGTGCCCTCCTTCAGCACAGCTGTGATATCCTCTTTGACCAGTAATGCAACTCCTCCACCCCTTTTACCTCCCTCTCTATCCCGCCTGAAGCATCGATATCCTTGGATATTTAGTTGCCAATCATGCCCTTCCCTCAACCAAGTCTCAGTAATAGCAATAACATCATACTCCCAGGTACTAATCCAAGCCCTAAGTTCATCTGCCTTACCTACTACACTTCTTGCATTAAAACAAATGCACCTCAGACCACCAGTCCCTTTATATTCATCATCTGCTCCCTGCCTGTTCTTCTCCTTAGTCACACTGACTTCATTATCTAGTTCCTTACAGGCTTTTGTTACTACCTCCTTACTGTCAACTGACCTCAATTGCTTCCCATCCCCCTGCCACATTAGTTTAAACCCTCCCCAACAGCGTTAGCAAAAGCACCTCCAAGGACATTGGTTCCAGTCCGGCCCAGGTGTAGACCGTCCAATTTGTAATAGTCCCACCTCCCCCAGAACCGGTCCCAATGTCCCAAAAATCTGAACCCCTCCTTCCTGCACCATCTCTCAAGCCACGCATTCATCCTGACTATTCTTTCATTTTAACTCTGACTATCACGTGGCACTGTTAGTTACGTGGCACAGTATCACATGCCTTTTGAATGTCCATTACACCACATCAACAGCATTGCCCACATCAACCCTCTCTGTTACCTCCTCAAAATCTCCAGTAAGTCAGTTAAACAGGATTTTCCCTTATGGAATCCATGCCGTTTTCCTTAACTAACTCGAATTTGTTCATGTGACTATTAATTTTATCCCGAATTATTACTACTAGATGTTTCCCCACCACTGAAGTTAAACTGACTGGCCTGGAGTTGTTGGGATTATTTTAATACCCATTTTTGAACAAGGTTGTAACATTTGCAATTCTCCAGTCCTCCGGCATCACCCCCGAGTCTAAGGAAGATGACAAATTAAGGCCAGTGCCACTACGATTTCCACCCTCACTTCCCTCATTATCCTTGGATGCATCTCATCTGGCCCGGGTGCTTTATTCACTTTAAATACAGACGGCCTGCATAACACATCCACTTTATCAATTTTAAACCCTTGTTGTTTCTGAATCACCTGCTCTTTCACCATTGCCTGTGTTGTACCTTCTTCCTTGCGTTATGACTGAGGCGAGAGGAGTGCACTGTTAATTCAGTCCAGCTTCTCCACAATTCACAACCTTTTTTTTCTAATTTCCCCACTTGCTGAAACAGTCAACCAGATACAATATTTCCAACAGATTAGAACACACTTTACTGAATAAAAATATTAACAGTTTATTTGGCAAGTCATGTTGCAGCTGTACAGAACCTTAGTTAGGCCACACTTAGAATATTGCGTGCAATTCTGGTCGCCACACTACCAGAAGGACGTGGAGGCTTTGGAGAGGGTACAGAGGAGATTTACCAGGATGTTGCCTGGTCTGGAGGGCATTCTCTATGAGGAGAGGTTGGACAAACTCGGATTGTTTTCACTGGAACGACGGAGGTGGAGGGGCGACATGATGGAGGTTTACAAAGCTATGAGCGGCATGGACAGAGTGGATAGTCAAAAGCTTTTTCCCAGGGTGGAAGAGTCAGTTACTAGGAGACATAGGTTTAAGGTGCGAGGGGCAAAGTTAAGAGGGGATGTGTGAGGCAAGTCTTTTACACAGAGGGTGGTGAGTGCTTGGAAGTTGCTGCCAGGGGAGGTGGTGGAAGCAGATACGATAGCGGCGTTTAAGAGACATCTTGACAAATAAGATGACTAGGAAGGGAATAGAGGGATACGGGCCCGGGAAGTGAAGAAAGATTTAGTTTAGGCAGGCATCAAGATCGGCGCAGGCTCGGAGGGCCGAATGGTCTGTTTCTGTGCTGTACTGTTCTTTGTTCTTTGTTTTTGTTATTATAAAACAAGCTGGTGAAATGCTAGGAATCCTGCAACGAGTAACTCACCTCCTGACTCCCCAAAGACTGTCCACAAACTACAAGGCACAAGTCAGGAGTGTGATGGAATATTCTCCACTTGCCTGGATGGCTGCAGTTCCAACAACACTCAAGAAGCTTAACACCATCCAGGACAAAGCCGCCCGCTTGATTGGGACCCCATCTACAAACATTCACTCCCCCAACCACCGATGCCCAGTGGCAGCATTGTGTACCATCTACAAGATGCACGGCAGCAACGCACCAAGGCTCCTTAGACAGTACCTTCCAAACCCGTGAACTCTACCACCTAGAAGGATAAGGGGAGCAATTGCATGGGAACATCACCACCGGCAAGTTCCCCTCCAAGTCACACACCACCCTGACTTGGAACTATATCGCCGTTCCTTCACTGTCGCTGAGTCAAAATCCTGGGACTCCCTTCCTAACAGTACTGTGGATGTACCTAACCCACATGGACTGCAGCGGTTCAAGAAGGCAGCTCACCACCACCGGTTCAAGAAGGCAGCTCACCACCACCATCTCCAGGGGTGTGGAGAAATGGGCAATAAATGCTGGCCTGACCAACGATATCCTAAGTATGAATAATAAAGCCTCAACTAGTGATGAAGTAAAATATCACACATATCATTTTTTTAAAAATGCAACAATTATTGTTTTCATTCCCTTTTGCACAGTGGCGCAGTGGTTAGAACCGTAGCCTCACAGCTCCAGCGACCCGCGTTCAATTCTGAGTACTGCCTGTGTGGAGTTTGCAAGTTCTCCCTGTGTCTGCGTGTGTTTCCTCCAGGTACTCTGGTTTCCAACCACAGCCAAAAGACTTGCAGGTTGATAGGCAAATTGGCCATTATAAATGGCCCCTGGTATAGGTAGGTGGTAGTGAAATATAGGGACAGGTGAGGATGTATAGGGACAGGTGAGGATGTGGTAGGAATATGGGATTAGTGTAGGATTAGTATAAATGGGTGGTTAATGGTCGGCACAGACTCGGTGGGCCGAAGTGCCTTCTTCAGTGCTGTATCTCTAAATGTAAAAATCTAAATCCCACCTTAACCAAACTTCAGAGTCCCTTTTTACCTGAACCAATTTTTACAGTCACTTTTTTACCTTGGTCCCTTCAAACTCACACACAAACATATACACTGGTTAACCGAAAACAAGATTTAAAAAAAAAGATTTTTCCATCAGAGCTCTGTTCCAGACAAAAAGCATTTGGGTTAACTAGTTGCTCATTTTTGAAGGAAACAGCAGATGAGATATATTGTTCCAAACTAGCATGCAGTCTCACTTCTGAGCACACACAGCCAGGTTACCAGACAACAGTTCTCTTCACGCGGCATTGAGAATAATTTTTTTGCAGGCTTTCTTCAAATACAGGAAATAAGACGACTGGACACCGTGGACTTCATAGGGTCTGTTCTGGAATTTCTGGAAAATGAGCTGGGTTGTGGTCTTCTCTTCTTTCTTGACCTTTTCTTCAGACTTGACTTTACCTCCTTCCAGAAGGTAAAATCACACACACTGACCGACAACCAGAAAGCTTCGCAGTTTTTCTGCCCAGCCCAGGTGCTCTCTGATACTAATGGGCTTGTCCAATCAAAGGAGCACTTATCACTTTTCTGCCCCCTACCAGGGTTTCGGCTTCATCACCAACCCGAGCCTTGTGATTACCAGCAACTCTGTTGCCAGTCCAGCTCCCTCTCAGTGTCCTCTTGGTGGTTCAATTTGTAATAAAAAACCGGTCTAACATTTATTCAGCTGAACCATAAATGCCTTCAAAAATATTATTTTTTACCAAAAAAGAATCACTTTTGTGACACATGGTAAAGACAGATGCAAAGTACCTGGCAACGCAGGTAAATAGAGTGGTCAAGAAGGCATTCGGCATGCTTTCCTTCATCGGACGGGGCATTGAGTACAAGAGTTGGCAGGTCATGTTACAGTTGTATAGGACTTTGGTTCGGCCACATTTGAAATACTGCGTACAGTTCTGGTCGCCACATTATCAAAAGGATGTGGATGCTTTGGAGAGGGTGCAGAGGAGGTTCACCAGGATGTTGCCTGGTATGGAGGGCGCTAGCTATGAAGAGAGGTTGAGTAGATTAGGATTATTTTCATTAGAAAGACGGAGGTTGAGGGGGGACCTGATTGAGGTGTACAAAATCATGAGAGGTATAGACAGGGTGGATAGCAAGAGGCTTTTTCCCAGAGTGGGGGTTTCAATTACTAGAGGACACGAGTTCAAAGTGAAAGGGCAAAAGTTTAGGAGGGATATGCGTGGAAAGTTCTTTACGCAGAGGGTGGTGGGCAACTGGAACGCATTGCCAGCGGAGGTGGTAGATGCGGGCACGATGGAGTCTTTTAAGATGTATCTAGACAGATACATGAATGGGCAGGAAGAAAAGAGATACAGAACCTTAGAAAATAGGCGACATGTTTAGAGAGAGGATCTGGATCGGCGCAGGCTTGGAGGGCCGAAGGGCCTGTTCCTGTGCTGTAATTATCTTTGTTCTTTGTTCTTTGTATACCTCAACTGTGCCCTCTGCGTCCATGTGCAAAACCTCTTTATGGCCCCTAATCGGTGCAACTCCTCCTTTTGCCACCTTTTGCTACGTCTATAGAAAAGTTAGGAACTCCATTTAATGTTAGCCACCAGATTTTTCTCATATTCTTTCTTTGCTTCTCTTACTTGCTTTTACACTTCCGCTCGGCCTAGTTCTCAATAATATTTTCTACCTGGCATCTGTCATAAGCACGCTTTTTCTTCTTTATCTTTTAATCTCTACCTCACCTCTTTTGTCATTCAGGGAGCTCTGGATTTGTTTACCCTACCTTTCCCCTTCGAAAGAATATACCTTGACTGTGCCCAAACTGTCCCTTCTTTGAAGGTAGCCCATTGTTCTGCTACTGTTTTTCCTGCCAACCTTTGACTCCAATTTATTTTCCCCAGCTGCATTCTTACCCCGCTGAAGTTGGCCTTCCCCAAGTTAATTATTCTTTCCCTTTATTATTCTTTGTCCTTTTATGTAGTCAGCCTAAACCTTATGATATAATGATCACTATCCTTTAAGTGCTTTCCTACTGATATGTGATCCACTTGGCCCATCTCATTCCCAAGTACCTGTTCCAGCAGCGCCTCTTTTCTTGAATGAGTGTTTCAGCTGCAGATGAGCTGAGGCAGGGATTTCGTCAGGTGATATTACAGAGATGGAAATCGGCGATTGTGGTGATGTCACCAATATGAGGTTAGAAGCCTATTTTATGGTCCACTGTGACACCAAGGTTGTGAACAGGCTATAGTAATGTCAGACAGTTCCCAGGAAGATGGAATGAGTTCCTAGCTAGGTAAGGGAGATTGGAGCAGGAAGCAAAAACAATGGGCTGAATGTTATTCTCCCCAGCGGTGTGCGAAACATTGTTGGCCCATATGTGCAGTCTGTGTCTGCTGTGCCAGAGTGATGGAGCAGGCGGCGGCTCGTTTTAATGCAGTGAACGGGCCGCCCACTCCACCCCCAATCACGTGACAAGGACGGCCTCAGCGACACCAGCAGGGCTGTCAGCTGTCTCAGTACAGACACTGGTGCCATTTTTAAAGGGCAACCACACCTGCTGCAAAAGTGCAAAGTTTAACCCCGCACACCCCACCCCCCGCCACTGCACTGCAAATAAAATGTTGCCCATTCCCCCCCCGCACAAAACACTTACATTGTATAGTTGCCTTCCCACCACCCCCTCCAAAGACTGAACCTGCCGAGTAACCTCGCAACCCAACAACTGTCCAAAGTGCAGAGTTTTCCCCTTCTCCCCTACACTATTAATGCAGAGTTGACCACAACCGCCCCGCCACATCCACCACCACCCCCCTACTACTCTAAAAATCCTACTTTCCTCCCTTCGCTACCTCTGTAGCGCCAGGTTTCCCTGGAGGAGAAAGCGAATGTGTGTGAGAAGAAGGGTCACTGACCGGAAAAGTTAACTCTGCTTCTCTTTCCAAAGATGTTGCCAGACCTGCTGAGTGGTTCCAGCATTTCTTGTTTTTATTTCAGATTTCCAGCATCTGCAGTATATTGCTTTTATTATGAAGGTGTGTGAGTGTCAGCCGCTGCATGGAAGATCCAGGGCTGTCAGTAAGATCACAGGGAATTGGACTGAAATGTATGTATAAAGCTTATTGAAATATTTAAAGGAGGGTACCGCTGCCGAGCGGTTGGGGGGAGGGGGCGGGGAGCCACGAGCCTCTTCACAGCTGAAAAGATCAGGCCCAGCAATCCTGATGTGTGGCTCCATGGAGAACTACTTCAGGAGCCCAACAAAGTCCAGCTCAATGGCTTCAGTCTTCCCAATATTTAATTAGAGGACATTTCTGCTCATCCAGTACTGGATGTCGGATAAGCAATCTAATAATTTAACAACAGTGGAGGAGTGGAGAGAGGTGGTGCTGAGGTAAACTTGATGGAGTTCTTTGATAAAACAATGGAGAGGGTTCGTGATGGTGGTGTGATTGAAGTTATATATTTGGACTTTCAAAAGGTGTTTGATCAAGTGACATTCAACAGACAGGTTAGGAAAACTGAACCCTATGGATTAAAGGGACAGTGACAGTGTGGATATAACATTGGCTAGGTAACAGTAAACAGAGAGAAATAGTGAAAGGTTGCTGTTCAGACTCGTTGGGAGCATCCAATGGTGTTCCACAGGGCTCAGTATTAGGACAACTGCTCTTTTTGCTCTTGGAGAACCCGGGGTGGGTAGGAAAGAGCCCCCTACTCCTACCACTTTACAGAGTTTCCCTTCTCTAGCCTCTGCTCCATTTGCAGGTCATGTTACAGACCCAAAGACACTGTAAATACAGTCCCCATAGCTCGTCCAGAGTTGGGTCACCAAATCCTCTGTCCTCCATGAATGTCTGCAGAAGCTCACAATGCAACCTCCAGAAAACCATCCACAGCACCTCCATTAACTTTACAATAACAGAAGTAAGTCAAAAGCACCTCACATGTAAGCTGAGTACAAAAACACATGCATATGAACTAGGAGCATAAGTAGGCCATTCGGCCCTTCGAGTCTGCATCGCCATTCAATAAGATCATAGCTGATCGGTTTGTGTTTCGAATTCCACACTCCCATCTAACCTTGATAACCTTTAACTCCCTGGCCTGACAAGAATCTATCTATCTCCACCTTAAAAGTATTCAATGACCCCGTCTCCACCACCTTCTGTGGCAGAGAATTCCAAAGTCACACAACCCTCTAGAGAAAAATGTTCTCCTCCTCTCTGTCCTAAAGCGGCGACCCCTAATTTCAAAACAGTGCCCCCTAGTACTGGACTCACCCACAAGAGGAAACATCCTTTCCTCATTCACCATGTCAAGGCCTTTCAGGTTCTTATAAACTTCAGTCAAATCTCCCCTCACTATTCTAAATTCCAGTGAAAACAAGAACTTCCGTCCAACCTTTACTCAGAACACAACCTGCTCATTCCTCGTATCAATCTAGTAAACTACATCTGAACCGTCTCCAAAGCATTCACATCCTCCTTTAAGTAAGGAGACCAAAACTACAGACAGTATTCGAGATATGGTCTCACCAATGCCCTGTATAACTGAAGCATCACATGCTGACTTTTATTTTCAATTCCTCTTGTAATACAGGAGAGCATTCCATTAGCCTCCTTTATTATTTGCTACACCTATATACTAACTGTTTATGACTCATGCACTAGAGAATCTAGATCCCTCAGCACCTCGGAATTTTGCAGTCTTCCTGCCAAAGTGAAAAATTTCACATTTTCCCACATTGTACTCCATCTGTCAGATTTTTTCCCCACTCAGTCAATCTATCTATATTGGCCTACAACCTCCTTATGTACTTTTCACAACATACTTTCCTACCTATCTTTGAGTCATCTGCAAATTTAGCTAACATGCCATCGCTTCCCTCTTCTAAGTCTTTCATATAAATTGTAAAATGTTGAGGCCTCAGCACAGACCCATGATGGACTCAACTTGTCACATCCTGCCAACCTGAAAAGGACCCATTCGTGCATACTCCCTCTTTTCAGCAACCGGCCAATAAAACTTCGATCCAAGCTAATATGTTACCCACTGCACCATAAGCTCCTACTTTGCACAATAACCTTTTATGTGGCACCTTGTCTAATGCATTCTGGAAATCCAAGCGCAGTATGTCAAAGGGCTCCCCTTTACCCATATCACATTGTTACTCCTTCAAAGAACTCCAATAAATTGGTTAAAGATGACTTCCCTTTCACAAAACAATGCTGTCTATTCGCGATTACCTTGAGTTTTTCTAAGTGCCCAGCGAAAGCCTCCTTAATGATCGATTCAAACATCTTCCCCACGACAGATGTCAAGCTAACTGGCCTATAGTTACCTGCTTTCTGCACCCCCCTCTTCTTGAATAGAGGGGTTATATTTATTACTTACCAGTCTGATGGAACCTTTCTAAAATGAGTGAACTTTGAAAAATTAACAACAACGCGACTACTACCTCATTAGCCACCTATTTTAAGACTCGAGGATGATGCCCATCAGGACCCAGGGACTTGACGTCCCGCAACTCCATAAATTTGCTCATTAAAGCTTCCCCTGGTGATTATATTTACACCAAGTTTCTCTTATTAAATAAGTTGCCCTTATTAAAGTTTAAAATACTGATCTTAGGTCCACTCTTCTCTCTTTCAAACTGATTGTAAAATTCAGTCATAATGTGGTCGCTGCTATTTAGAGGTGCCTTTACTCTGAGGTTATTAATTAATCCTGTTACATTACATTATACGAAGTCTAATATAACCTTATCTCTGGTTGTTTCCAGAACGTGCTGCTCCAAGAAACTACCTCGAAAACATTCTGTGAACTCTTCATCCGGGCTACTGTTCCCAATCTGATTTTTCCAGTTTATATGTAGATTAAAATCACCCATGTTTATTGCCGTACGTCTATCACAAGTAAACAATATTTCTTCTTGTATACGATGTCCTACATTGTGATTACTGCTCGGAGGTCTGTAGACCACTCCTGCTGGGGACTTATTTGTCCTGGTATTCCTCATCTCTACCAAAAACGATTCTACATTCTGAGTTCCTGAACCAAGGTCATCTCGAACTAATGCACCATAACCATCCTTCATTAACAGTGCTACCCCTCCACTTTTACCTAGCTTCCTATTCTTCTTAAATGTCAAATACCCCTCAATATTCAGGACCAGGAAGCCTGGTCCTTTAAAAAATACTAGAGGGGATTCCTGGTGCTGCTGAATGTGTGCTTAGTTGTGAGTGACTAACACACGCGATCAGTGGACACGCACGGACCAAGTTTCAAAGACGTACATATAAGCTGCTAGAAAGGGACATTGACGTTACTCCAAACCTCTCCTCTTACTAACTGCAAATGCACAGTACACCTCGGCTAGATCCCTACACAGAATGGGGGACGGTGCTGGCCACACTAGAAGTGGTTGGCTGTTCCATTCACATCGTTTTTATAGATCCAGGTTTTTGTTACATTGGCACCTTAGTGTAAAAATCACAGCCGGAGGAGCTAGGGAGGGGAAAGAAATTCACTTTCAAAAGGGAATTGAAAAAGACTCAAAGGCATAAGATTTACAAGAATATGTGAAATCTAGAGGGGAATAGGGCTAATTGGAGTGGTGAGGCCATGGAGAGATTCAAAGACAACAATGAGAATACTAAAATTAAGGTGTTGCCAGACCGGAAGACAATGTAGAACAGTGAGCACAGGGGTGATGGGTGATCGGGATTTGGTGTGAGTTAGAACACAGGCAGCAGATTTCTGGATGGGCTGTGGTTTATGGAGGTTTATAACTGGGAGGGCGGCCAGAATAGAATTGGAATAGTCAAGAGTGGATTTAACAAAGGCACAGATGAGGGTTTATGCAGCAGATGGGCTGAGGCAGAGGTGGAGATGGGAGATATAACAGAGGTGGTAGTAGGCAGGGTTGGTGATGGAGAGAATATGGAGATGAACTCAGCTCAGTGGCAACTGGGTGCAAAGGTCACAAACAGTCTGTTTCAGACATTGGGCAGCGAGGGGAATGCGATCAGTTGATAGGGAATGGAGTTTGTGGCAGTGACTGAAGACAATGGCTTCACACTTCCCAAGATTGACATGACAAGAACATTAAATCTGCAAAATATGGTTTTTAGTTCTAAAAGTTGCATACAGAGACTCACCAGCAAAACCAATAATAGCGAGGATGGGATAATAAATCGTTTGAATCATCTTCAATGCATAATAGATCCGATCATCTAATGTTAGCCAAAAATAATCTGCAGTAACTAGGCCAAACCAATCGGAGAAACTCCTGCTTCCCATGGTTGTAACATTCCAATCTATTGTGCTCAGATTCTGACCCATTGCGGTAACATTCCAATCTATTGTTCTCAGATTCTGGTCTCTCCTCTCTCTCACTGGGGCTGCTGATCTTTGATAGCGCCGGGATGATGCTGTTGTTGACACTATGGGATAACACATTGAAAGGAGTCCTGTATTAATAGAAGAGGGAAACCCTCCAGCGACACAATTAGGGTTCATGATGACTGACATTAATTACAATCACTGAACAAACAGGTTCAGTTAACCCCTTTCAATCCAACTCTTCTTGTGCCACAATAAAGTAGACCATTTACCCTGTCTGGATGGGATGAGCGGGGGATGCTGAGGGAAGGAATGTGGAAAATAGCAGAGGCACTGGACAGAATGTTCCAATCCTCCTTGGATATGGGCTTGATGCCAGAGATGGGAGGGTTGTAAATGTTACACTCGGTTTAAAAAAGGAGAGATGGAGCAAACGGTGTAATTACTGACCAGTCAGTCTAACGTCGCTGGTGGGAAATTTCTAGACTTCACAGCCCAGGCCAAAAACATTCGTTGCTTGGAAAAGAACACGGGACAATAAATGGACGGCAGCAGGGATATGGTAATGACAAATCATATCTGGCAAAGCCCAACAACAACAACTTACATTTCTTGGTCAAAGCACGAGGTATTAAGTAGTGTCTTAAGGGAGGAAAGTGAGGCATAGAGGCAGTGACAGTGGTATAGCGGTAATGTCACTGAACTAGAAAACCAGAGGTTCAGGCTAATGCCATGGGTTCAATTCCCACATGGCAGTTGGTGGGAATTAACATTCAATCAATGAAATGAAATTTAGTCTCAGTCATGGTGCCATGAATCTATCAACGATTGTTGTAAAAACCGATCTGATTTACTAATGTCCTTTCGGGAAGGAAATCTGCTGTCCTTACCTGATCTGGCCTCCATGTGACTCCAGATCCTCAACAATGTGGTTAACTCTTAACTGCCTTGTGAAATGTCCTGGCAAGTCACTCATTTGTCAAGGGCAATTAGGGATGGGAACAAATGTTGGCCTTGCCAGCGATGCGCATATCCCACACACGAATAAAAAAAAGTGGTGTAGTTAGGGTATTCCAGAGCTTTAGGTCTAGGCAGCTGAAGACTTGGCTGGCAGTGGAGCAATGATGAAAATCAAGCATACACAAGAGAACAGGATTGGAGGAGTGCAGATGTCTTGGAGGGTTGTGGGGCTGGTGAATATTACATCGATAAGGAGGGGTGAGGACATCGAGGGAGTTGCAAACACGGTTGAGAATTTTAAAATCAAGACATTGCTGACCTGGCAGCCGATGTATGTCAGTGATCAGGGAACGGGACTTGGTGTGAGTTCACACAAGAGCAGCAGAGTTTGGATGACCTCAAGTTTACAGAGAGTAGAATGTGTGAGACAAGCCAGGAGTGTGTTAAAATCTGGAATAGAAAGCTAGTCTCAGTCATGGAGCCATGAAACTATCATCGTTTTTTGTTAAACACCGTCTGATTCACTAATGTCCTTGAGGGAAAGAAATCTGCCGTCCTTTCCTTGTCTACCCTACATGTGACGCCAGACTCACAGAATTTTATTGACTTTTAACTGCCCTCTGTCAGAGCCTAGTAAGTCACACTGTTGAGGCATTTGAAAAGAAGGCTGAGAGTTTTATAATTGAGGTGTTGCTGAACAGGATCCAATGCCGGTCAGTGAGTTCAGGGGGTGATGGGTGAACAGAACTTGGTGTGAGTTAGGACATGGGCAGCAGTGTTTTTCATCACCTCAAGTTTATGGCGGGTAGAATGTGGGAGACCAGCCAGGAGTGTGTTGGAATAGTCAAGTCTACAGGTAACACAGGCAAGGGGGAGCGTTTCATCAGCAGAGGAGCTGAGACAGGGATGAAGTCGTCCTCTGTTAAGGGGGTGGAAATAGGCAGTTTTATTGATAGCGTGAATATTTGGTAGAAAGCTCATCACAGGAGCAACTATGACACCAGGTTGTAAACACTTTGCTTTAGTCTCAGACAGTTGCCAAGGAGAGGGATGGAGTCTGCAGCTAGGAAATGTTTGATGTGGGGTTTGAAAACACCAGCTTTAGTTACCCTAATATTTAATTGGCCTGGCAGATGTGTGAAGTGATACATTGTGGAAAGATTTTATAATATTATTTATTCATGGGTTGTGGGTGTCGCTGGCTGGGCCAGCAGTTATCACCCACCTCAAATAGCCTTTGAGGAGGTGATAGCGAACTGCGGGTGGAGGAATGAGGAGAGATAATACAAGCTCAATGACGCAACTTTAATGGTGGTGAAAATAACAGAGAGACCTGGGGTGTTTGTGTGCAATCTTTGAAGTGAGCTGGACAGGTTAACAAACAGTGAACAAAGCAAATAGATTCCTAGGTTTTATTAATAGAGACACAGAGTCGAATAGTCAGGATGTTATGGTACACCTATAGAAAAGACTTGATCGGCTCCACCTGGAGTATTGTGTCCAATACAGGGAACCACATTTTAAGAAGGACATGAGCCCATTGGAGAGGGGATAAAAGAGTTTTACCGGAATTTTTCCAGGGATGAGGGATTACAGTTATGTAGCTGGGATGGTTCAACTTAGAGCAGGGAAATGTAAAAGCAGATCTGATCGAGATGCGAAGCAGAAGGCAGAGAGCAGTGGAGAATGTTCATTGTTCAGTCTGGAGGGAAGTGCACAGTGGCGTTCCCCTGTTCTGAAGAAGGGTCACTGACCTGAAACATTAACTCCACATCTCTCTCCACAGATGCTCTCAGACCTGCTGTGTATTTCCAGCATTCCTTGCACTTATTTCAGATTTCCATCATCCTCAGTATTTTGCTTTTATTATCCTGAGGGTCACTGTTGGGATCACAGTTGCTGTATGTTAATACAATGGGATTGTGTACAGAGAGGATAATGTCAAATGTTTTCAGATGGCAGGAAACTCAGAAATGTTAATAAACAGTGAGAAGGATAGTAACAGACTTCAGGAGGACAGAGACTGACTGGTGAAATGGACAGGAACATGGCAGATGTAATTTAATACAGTGAAGTGTGAAGTAAGACATTTGAGTAGGAAGTATGAGGAGAAACAATATAAATTAAATGGTACCATTATAAAGTGGGTGCAGGACTAGGGAGACCTGAGGTGTACACACACAGATCTTTGAAGGTAACATGTAGTGTCCTTGGTGTCAGAGAGAGAGGCACAGAGTAATAAAACTTAGGAGGAAATGCTGATGTTTATACATCATTGGTTAGGTCCCAGCTGGAGAATTGTGTCCAATTCTGATCACCACACTTTGGTAAGGATGTCAAGGACTTAGTGAAGATACAGAGGTGATTTACTAGAATGGTACCAGGGATCTGGGAATTCAGTTACGTGGAGAGATTGGAAAAGCTGGGATTGTTCTCTTTGGAGCAATGAAGGGTAAGGGGTGATTTAATATATAATTCAAAATCATGAAGGGTTTTGATAGGGTAATCAATGTGAAACGGTTTCCAGTGTCAGAAAGTTCAGAATTAAGAAGATAGAGATTGAAGGTAATTGACAAAGAACCAGAGGTGAAATGAGGGGAATTTTCTTACACAGCGAGTTGTTGGGATGTGGAACTCACTGCCTGAAAACATGGTGGAAGCAGATTCAATAATATCTTTCAAAAGGGAATTGAGCAAATACTTGAATAGGAAAAAAAAGGAGACTGCGGAAAGTTGGGGGGTGTGGTGGAATTCATTAAATAGCTCATTCCAAGAGACAGCACTGAAACAATGGGCCGAATTGCTTCCTTTTGGACTGAATCAGTCTCTGATTCTATGAGAAACAGACAGACAGTGAAGGGAGCGAGTGAGGACATGTGTAAGTGGGAAAGGAAGATAGATATAGCGAGAAAATCGGGTTTGCTTCGCTTTTCCGGTGTAGGGATTGTAATTCGTGATCTGCCCTTGCCTATCCATGTTGAGGCAGGTGACACACAAACTTCCTGCTGCCTTCACATTTCCACAAATTCTATGTACCGCCTAGGGTGAGAAGCGGTGCTGTCTGTCTGCTGGGGCCTAAGGTTGTGTGAGGCTGGCTCGTGTTTCATCCAGGATTCAGCTCTTAAAGACAGTCTGTTCCTCTTAAAGGGAAGCTGCACTGAATCACAGGAGGCTGCTGCTGACTATGAAATGCTGCAATTGGAGACAAGGTAAATGGAATACTGGGAAAGAGAGAGTGCTCTGCGGCACACGGATGCGTTGCTGGAGGCCTTAGTCATGGAGGGTGACAGGAGCAGAGAGGCCATGTTCCCATGGGGTGGGGTGCAGACCCTCAAGTTACGCGCTTCGAAGTGAATAGGAGCAGGTGGTCAGGGAGTTCAGTGCAAGAAGTCTGGCCCCGAGGACCTGGCAGAAGAGCAGAAGATGTTTAAGGAGCTCACACTGGTGGACAATGTCGGGGAAATCATCTCCACATGGCATCTCCTCCCCTCAACACCACCAACCTCTCACACTGCTCAATGAACCACACCCCCATCACTCATCCATCAGCAGTCCCTAACACTCAGGACTCACACCTAACATTCACATACTCCACCTCACCCTCACACACCTTCCACTGATACCAGCCTCACACCCACCTCTCCCTGCCTCCACATACCTTCAGCTATTCAGCTATGGCAGGCACATCACCCAAACACAGTGCAACACAATCACTGAAATTCTGCCCTCTCTCTTACAGGCAAGGTGGCTAATTATCACAAGAAGCAGCAGTGAGCCGGCGGAGACGAGGCATACCTTCATCCCTTGAGCCTGAGGGAGGAGATGATTCTCCACATCATGGGACCGGTTGAGACAGAGCCCGTAGCATCCGGCATCACCGAGAGCATTCTGGATGATGCTATGTTGCTGCCTTATGTTCCTTCTTAACCCCCACCTCCCCCTCATCCTGCTGTCTGGGATGATGTACAAGCTGCAGATGATGGGACCATGGACCTCCTGCTTTCCATCCCATCCCCAATCCCTCACCACAACCCTCTCCTTCTGATTTTATACTTTCCAATGATAACCCAAAACTGCCGGCTTCCCAGTCACAGCAGCTCCAGGGGACAGAGACAAGGAGAGATCAGCATCACAACACTGATAGTGAAGCCCAATCACTTGGTCTGAAACTCACAGTCACCAGATCAAATACTTTCGCTGTATGTTCCTTAGAGGCTGGTATAGCGTCGGAATCTGCACCTGGTGAGTCACCGAGCACGAGTGAGCTGCAGCCAGGCCAGGAGAAAGGATAGTTCATGTGTCAGCTCACCGGAGGGCAGGGTCACAAACGAGTTATAATACACAGGACTCAGATGTGAACATTGCTGGAACTGCATACAGGAGAATGCTGATCGACATGTACACTGAGAGACTTTGTCCATTGACAGGCCTGTCAGACAGTCTGTTGTCACTGTCAAGGAACATGGAGGAGTCCGGATCCAACATGGCACAGGACATTGCACAGAGTTTGAAGCACATTCTTTCCCCTGTGGAAGTGGTCACTAACTCCATGACAGCACTAGCGGACCCAGCTGTGATACCGTGTCTGGTGACCATTGTCTCAGCTTCCACAGCAGCTCAGATAGCAGACACCCAACGTCTTTCATTGCCTTTCATTGCAGCAGCTTTTTCGGGAGCAGAGTGTGAGCGAGTGAGCAGCTGGGAAGGTCAGTTTGAAAGTAAATTTAATTTCCTTTTGTTTTTCGGCGGAGGCCAGGGGGCTTCTGGGTAAGTAAAACACTATATATTTGGGCGGTTTAAAATAACTTTCCTTTCATTGCAGCAGCTTTTTCGGGAGCAGCGAGTGAGCGAGTGAGCAGCTGGGAAGGTCAGTTTGAAAGTAAATTTAATTTCCTTTTGTTTTTCGGCAGAGGCCAGGGGGCTGCTGGGTAAGTAAAACACTATATATTTGGGCGGTTTCTGAACCCGAGACACCACACTTGTCGTGTCTCCCACCCGCCCTCCTCCTGTAACCAAAAAGAAAGGACTCGGTGGGGTGTTTATAAGCTAAGGCTTTTTCGATTTCTCTGGTTTTATTGTGATTGGTAAAAACTTTTCGTTCCTTTTTCATTTAACTAAGTTAAGCTTAAGATTAAAAATGGCAGGAGATCTCAGACCCGTGTCATGCTCCTCTTGCACAATGTGGGAGCTCAGGGACATGGCTGATGTCCCTGACTCCTTCACGTGCAGGAAGTGTGTCCAACTGCAGCTCTTGTTAGACCGCATGACGGCTCTCGAGCTGCGGATGGACTCACTTTGGAGCATGCGCGATGCTGAGGAGGTCGTGGATAGCACGTTTAGTGAATTGGTCACACCGCAGATTAGGATTGCTGAGGGAGAAAGGGAATGGGTGACCAAAAGGCAGAGAAAGAGCAGGAAGGCAGCGCAGGAGTCCCCTGCGGTCATCTCCCTCCAAAACAAGTATACCGTTTTGGATACTGTTGAGGGAGATGGCTCACCAGGGGAAGGCAGCAGTAGCCAGGTCCATGGCACCGTGGCTGGCTCTGCTGTTCAGAAGGGCGGGAAAAAGAGTGGAAGGGCTATAGTCGTAGGGGATTCGATTGTAAGGGGAGTCGATAGGCGGTTCTGTGGTCGAAAACGAAGCTCCCGAATGGTATGTTGCCTCCCAGGTGCACGGGTCAGGGATGTCTCAGATCGGCTGCAGAACATTCTAAAGGGGGAGGGTGAACAGCCAGTTGTCATTGTGCACATAGGCACTAATGATACAGGTAAAAAACGGGATGAGGTCCTACAAGCAGAGTTTAGGGAGTTAGGAGCCAAGTTAAAAAGTAGGACCTCAGAGGTAGTAATCTCAGGATTACTACCAGTGCCACGTGATAGTCAGAGTAAAAATGAAAGAATAGTCAGGATGAATGCGTGGCTTGAGAGATGGTGCAGGAAGGAGGGGTTCAGATTTTTGGGACATTGGGACCGGTTCTGGGGGAGGTGGGACTATTACAAATTGGACGGTCTACACCTGGGCCGGACTGGAACCAATGTCCTTGGAGGTGCTT